>NC_056732.1:1383323393-1383600893 GCF_019279795.1 Protopterus annectens
TTTAGGTCGTATGTTAAACATATGGCTATATGTAAGGTTAATGCTTTGGTACACCAGCTGGTCATCTAAGTTGTCTGGCGAGGTAACCCTACAGTTTGGAGTACTGCAACAGTGATGAGTGGGACATCTACTGTTGTGTTAAGATGTTCTTCCTTATCACTGTTGCAGTATTCATTAAATGTGGGATTTCCTGCCAAGGAGATTCCAAACTCTGGTCAGTATATCAAAGCCTTTATCTTCCTTCCAGCATCGTACATCAGTCATATGCTCCCTGTGCACGTGTAGGGCTTAAAAGTGACATATGCATGCATACCTGGTACTCAGAATTTTGCCGCAAGTCTGAACTCCACAGTTGAATGTCAGTGTGTACCTCTTTCACTGAGCTGGTTTCCACAAAGCCATTTACATATAAGTGCCCCATTGGGGGGGGGTCCCTCTTTTCTTTTTCCTCTGTGTTTATTGAGAGTTCATGTTATCCAGGAAGGGAAAATATCGGCGTGGGAGGCAGATTCCCCATAAAGATCAACACGAGAAGTGCCTGCATTCTTTAGCTGCTATGTATGACCATCCCAAGTGTACCATTTGTCAGGCTTTTGCTCTGAAAATTCTTTACAGTTGTCTGCCTTTATTTCCCATCTACCTTGAGAACCAACATCTTAAGCTTTTGACCCAGGGTCCTATGGCTGAATCCGCCCGTCCCAAGGTACAGCCATCTCTTAAAAAGAAGACTAAAAAGTCTCGGTTTGATTCTGCTGTCAAGCCTCCACCAAATGTCTGTCTCGAGGTGGATGAAAATCCCAAAGGACATAGGTTCATAGGTTTATACTAGGCTATCTGCCCTAAGGCATTTATAAGCCTAGCCCAGAGTTTTGTGGCTTACGCCACCCCTTATGTTAAAAAATACTGTGCCCATTAGTTTGTTGTGCCTCTGTCCAGCAGTGACACAGAGATGATTCCCGGGGTAAACCTACGATCTCCCATCCACCGGTCAAGATTTCTCTTGAACAGAGCCAGCGAGGTGCTCTGCTTCACATGGACCGGGATTTTATTCCACAGCATAGGGAGTCTCTGGGTGCATAGGGAGTCTCTGGGTCATGCATTGCCAACGCTGGCTTCCTCTGCCACGTCCTTGTCATAGACCAGCATGAATTTTCAGATGTCCTCTGAGGCAGTGTAAACGTCAGCCACGGACGTTGAGGGGAACCACAGATAATTCCTGAAGGGCCTAGGGGAATTCCCTAAATTTTTAAAGAATAGGTTCCCGGTAGCCTTATAGAGTCTAGGCATAGACCTTAGCCCTGTAGGCTGGTCAAAGCTGACAGCACATTAAAAAAAGAAGCAGAAAAAAACATATACCTCCCATTGCTACAGATCCTCATAAAGAATGGCAGGGTTTTACCCAGAGTTTGTTCAAAGCCTTGATGGCCTTGAAGCCCTTTCAGGGATTATCTCTTGCTGCTTCCCCTTGGTCTTCTACTCCAGGCAAAATAACTAGGGACTCTTATTCCTCAGAGGAGGAGTTAGGGTCAGGGGTGACTTCTAGGCCTATTTCCACAAATCACTTCACCCTTTAACTCTGGGTCAGATGAAGAGGATTCTTTCGGTCCTGATTCTCCCTTTGAGGAGTTGTCCTTTGAGGATGCTATGGTTTGCATGATGGAGTATTTTAAATGGGTTTGCTCCCAGGTCTCTGACATCCAAAAGAGGTATTATGAGATTTTACAAATTGAATCTACTAAACCTTCTGTTGTTCTCCCTGTTGTGGCTGCTTTGCTGGATACATTTGCTGCTTCTGCTTTGGCTCCTTATTCCCAAACCCCTGCCCCCAAGAAGCTTGACCATTTTTATATCTTGCTTGTGGCCTTTAAATAAGTGTCCTCATTCAGATCCTGCTGTGGTCTCTGTTCCTGCTAATAAGTAATCCAAGCTCTTATCCACTTCCAAACTTCACCATTCTGATAGTTGGACTGTAGAGAGGCCGGTGAAAAAAACTTTAGTCCTCCTGCTTTCCCTGTGGGCTATAGATTGAAACCCATATTGCTAGGTATTTTCTGGCACTTTTGTCTCAACTTGGGGGGGTGGGGGGTGGAAGAACTTCCTGACTATAAAAGCAAGACTACTGCCCTTTCTTTATTTAGTTCCACTTTGCAGGAAGCCCGTCACTCAAGCAGATGTAGTTATGATGCAGCTGTTTCTTCAGGTTCAGTTATGAGGAGGTACTTTTGGCTTTGCCTCCAGGCCTTAACTGAAAATCTTTTTGGTACTACTGCTGCTGACCTGTTTAAGACTGTATAAGACAAAGGTAAAGTTAATGCGGGACTTGAAACAAATTTTTGTTTCTCCTATTTGCAAATTTTAGAGAAACTATCTTTCTAAATCTGCTTTTGTTCATAGGGAACCTCATCAGCCTCCTAAAGGGCAAAGGGTTCCTAAACATGTTTCCTGATAAACCCACCCAGACATCTAGGAAACAAAAGCCCCCTTTTCTGGACAAATCTGCCTCCGTCGGACATAGTTTCTCCTCTCAGCCAAGTTCCCTCTGTCTCTCATGCTTTCCCTGCCTGACAACAGATTACTTTAGACTCTTTGTGTACTTTCCATTATCCGTAACAATTATCTTATGGTGAGGAAATCCATTTTTCCCTTCTCAGGCCTTCCTCAGCCTCCTCCGGACCAACTTCCTTACTTTTCTGTGGTCCTGCAGGATCTTTCAGATCAGTGTGCCATTTGACTTGTTTTAGAATCGTAATGAGAAACAGGATTTTATTCCAGGATGTTTTTGGTTCCCAGAAAAGAGGGGTCATGGAGACCTACCCTTTCTCAATACCTTTCTATAGATTCCTTCTTTCAGGATGCTTTCCATCTAGACTTTTTCCCATCTTACTTCCATAGGCATTTCTGGTCTCTCTAGGTTAAAGAACACCTATCTTATCCCTGTACACCCTCTCTTCAGGAAGTTTTTTATGTTTCAGTTTCTTCCTCACATTTTCAGTTTTCTGCTTTGCTCTTTAGTCGTTTTGTGGCCCCAGGGGTATTCACCAGATGTCTGTCCCCTGTGATACCCTTTTGCAGACTTTGAGGAATCCAGATAGTCCCATATCTGGACAAATTGCTTCTTCAGGCCTCCTCCCAATCCTGGCTTCTTCAGGATCTAAACTTTACCATGCTCCTTCTCCACAGTTTAGGGTTCAACATCAGTCTCAAGAAGTCAGCTCTGACTCCTCCTCAGTAGTGCATTTTTCTGGGTTTGCAGACTCCAAACCCTCCCAGTGTTGTGTTGGCCTCTCTTCCATCTTCCAAGGTTCTCTCTCTGACAGCCTACTTCCAGTCTTTGCTCCCCCTTTCTCCCATTCCTGCAAGGGAATTGCTGAGAGTATTAGTGTGTATAGCAGATACCATCCCATGAATCTCTTTGCCAAGCTTCATATGAGGCAGCTTCAGTGATATCAAAGTGGTTTGTCTCCAGCATTGCCACTGTCTAGAATTTCTGGTTCATCCCTTCAGAATACAGACTTGTGGCAGACTCTCTGAGCAGATTCAGGACACAACCTCATAAATGGATGCTTCACAGAGAGGTGTTTCTGGACATAGTACATCAGTGTGATATTCCTCCACTGGATCTTTTTGCCTCCCCTCTGAGCAGACAGCTTCCTCATTTCTGTTGCATAGTCACAAGTCCTCTCACTTGGAAGGTGGATGCCATGTCTTTTCTTGGAAGGGAATGTTCCTATAAGCTTACCCTTGTCTTCCTCTGCTTCCCAGGGTCCTGCAGAAGATCATGAAGCCTCTCCAGAATCTTGCTAGTGACTCCCTTTTGGTTTTCTCCTCTCTCACCTGGCCAGAAAAATCATCGCAAGTGACCTCACTGGATAGGTCTTCTCACTGAGGACAAGGCATCTGTCATTCACTCACTTATACACTCTTGACACTTTGGGTGATGGATTTTGATTCCTTTTAGACACCACTTTTCTGTGGATGTAGTTAGTTTTCTGCAGGAGGCCAGGAAACCCACTACCAGAAAATCGTATATGGCTAAGTGTTTGGTGTCTCAAGTGTCACCAGGATCCCTTCTCAGTGTGTGTGTGGGGGGCCCTTTGGTTCTTTCTTTCTTGTCTGAACTTTTCCATTTTGGCCTAGTATATTCTTCGGTTAAAGCTCACTTGTCATCAAGCTCTGCTTGTCTGCCCTTGAACCTGTTGTTGGCCTGTCATTTGGAGGTCGAATAGTTCCTTAAAGGCATCCTTTGTATCACGTCCCCCAAGAAAACCTATTCCTCTCTATTGGGATCTTAATTTTGTCTTTGAAAAGCTAACTCAGGCTCCTTTTGAGCCCACTTCTTCTTCCTCCCTGCAGTGTTGCACTTGGAAGATTTTGTTGGAGGTTCTTACTTCTGCCAAGATAATTTATGAACTTCAAGCTCTGATAGCAGGTCCTTCCTTTTTGATTTTTCATAGACAAGTTGTCTCTGCATACTAATCCTTCTTTTATGCCTAAGGTTGAGTTGTCCCTCAATCAGTCTTTCCAACTGCCTTCTTTTTTCCTTCTCTGCAATCTGTCACTGCAAAGGTTCTTCACACCTTGGATTTACATAGACAGCTCAAATATTATTTCGATAAGACAAAGGCTGGCTTCAAGTCTAAGCAGCTTTTTGTTTTTAATACCAGGACATTGGGTTTGACATTTTCTAAGAAAACCATCTCGTTCTGGATTTCTCAAGCCATTTTTTGTTATTCCTTTCATGGTAAACAACTTTTTGCTTCCATTCAAGATTCTTCTGTAAGAGGCCTCTTCTAGAGCTTTCTTCAAGGATGTGGGTACTAGATCCATTCTAGAAGTAGCTACTTTACTTGCTCCTCTGTCCATCCTTTAAACATTATAAGTTGGATGTTTGTTATTTCCAGAGCCAAGGCAGGGTTTGCCAGGGCTATCCTTCATGGGTTTGTGGAGGGTTCCTCTGTGCCTTCCTCCTCACATCCTTTACAGTAGCTTTGGTAATCTCCCAGATGTATACTGCAACAGTGAAAAGAAAGGACATAGTACGGTTATGCAAGATCATACCATAACATGTCCTACTTTTCACTGTTGCAGTATTCATTACCTCCCACCTGCCTTTTCTCTGGCTTTTTTTCTGTTGGGTCACAGTGCTGGCCAAGGGGTCTTTTCTTGCCCCATTTCTCTTGAGCCACTTCAGTTCTGAGTATTGTGCATGTGTACATCACCTTTATGCCGTACACCTGTGCAGGGAGCATAGGTGTGGTGTATGATGCTGGGAGGATGTATACTGGCCAGACGTTGGGCTATCCTTGGCATGTAATGCCACATGTAATGAGTACTGAAACAGTGAAAAGTAAGGCAAACAAGTCAGGGTTCTCCAGTTCACCCCATTCTTCAAGTCCTTCAACTTACAGCTTGGATGATAACATTTTAGACCCCTTTTCTCTGAGGATGCACAACAGATATTAAAATAGGCTAAGAAACCTACTACTTGAAAATAATATATGACTAAGTGTGGAAAAGATTTTCTAGTCGAGTGTCAGGGTAGGAACCAGGATCCTTCATAAGGCTCCTACACCTTTGGCTCTACATTGTGTATGAGTTGTTATCATCTGGGCTGTTTTACTTTTCCATTATGATTCATCTGATGGTCATTTCTTCCTGTCTGCCTTTGGACCCCCCCCCCCATTTCTTCTTTATCTCAAGTGACTATTTCCTTAAGGGCTATTATATAGCCATCACCTAGAAAGCAAGTGGCTTCTTTGTGGGATTTTAACTTTGTACTGGAAAGACTTAGGCTGATGTATTACTTTTTTATCATGAAAAATAGTGTTCCTCATTACTTTGATTTCTGCAAGAAGAGTGTTTGAGTTGCAAGCGGTTATGGTGACTCAGCCCTATCTCAGCTTTCATAATCCAGAAAAAAGGAGGTCATTGTTCCACTGTACTCATCCCTCATTAGACCCATTATAGAATGCAACGCCCTGTTTGGTATGTACCTCTCAAGACATCTGCAACAACTAGAAAGGCTGCAGAAATACCTCATAGGCCTAAAGCAGATGCCCTACGCTGACCGCCTTAAACTCCAGCTATACTCTGTCGCATATCGTCTACTCAGAGGCAGTCTCTGCTTAACATAAAAGGTGATGTCAAACCCAGAGCTGTTGGACATGCTGCACTTAAAGAAATCCCAATCCCTCAGAGCCACACGATCCAGGGATCTAAACCTTGTCATCACAATAAACAAAACATGCTAGAGGGATATGTTCCTGACCCAGAGACTCCCCAGACTCTGGAATAGACTGCCCATACATGTTAAGCAGAGCACCTCTTTGGCCCTCTTCAAAAGGAGCCTTGACGATTGGATGGGAGAAAGGAAATTTACCCCGGGGATCACGTCAGTCCCTCTGCTAGACAGGGGTCCAGGGAAGTAAATAGTGTGAGAAGAAATAGCCAGGGAATTTTTATGGCTAGGCTTGTATAAGCCCTAATGCCGATAGCCTAATAGTAAACTATAACTTAATTTCTAGTAATGTAGTAAGTATATTAAAACTTGCAAAGATACTTTCTGCAAGATGTTTTATGAAAATAAGCATGAGAGAACATGTCAATCATATCAAATTAGTTGTACAACTTGGGAGTGCATGTTAAGCACATTAAATCAATATCGGTATCTAGCGGGTATTTCAGTGTAGTAGGCCTAGATGATATTTTTATGATTAGTCATACTAGTAGGTAGAAAAGTTTGAATTGAAGGGAGTAAGTCGATAAAGGTGATAGTAGTTGTGTGTCTAGGGAGTCAGGTTTTGGGAGGTGCAGGGATGACACATGTGCAGTCCCATAGAGTGGAGAGGTGTTGCTGCAGAGACTTTTTGAAAGAGGAAGCATTACTGGTGGTCCTTATTGGTAATGGGAGGGCCTTCCACTGTTTGGCAATAGAAAAAGAGTAGAGCATGTGGCGAGCTGGAAGGTTTTTTTTTTTTCTCTACCTTCAGGAGAAGTTGGTTCTCAGATCTGAGTGGCCTATTTGGGTGGCAGTGAGTAAGTATAGAAGTAAGAGCTGGGCAGTCTGATGGTTTGAAGGTAATTTTGTGTACTGTAGTTAATTGTAAGTATTTGAGGTAATGGAGAAGTTTGAGCCAATTCGGTAAGCGTAAAGAGGAACAGTGATGGGAGGAATATTTTGCATTAGTTCTGAACTTGGCAATTTTATTGTAGCAGGTCTCAAGCTTGGTTTTCAGAGAGGACTGTATATTGGTAAGGAGAGACATGAACAAAGGTAGAAGAAAGGTTAAGGTAAGGGTTTGTTGGAAAGTAGTTAAGGAAGTGTTTTTGTCTGTAGAGGATACCAAATTTTTAATACTTTTGTACATACAGGTCAGATGTTAGGATTTCATGTAAGATAGTACCTATTAGTTTTGTATGGGTCACAACATCAGTAATAGTTTTGTTTTGAGAATGTATGGTGAATTCAGTCTTGTTTAGCAGAGTGGTTTTCATAGGGGTAAGTGAGAGTTTCGTTTTGTTGGGGTTTAGGGCAAGATGGCTGTTGGTCATCCAATTTTCTATAGATTTAAGGGGATTTTGGGTAATTTTCTGAAGTTCTGATGCTGAGTTGGCAGAGCAGATGATGGTTTGAGTCATTTACATATTGTATTACAGAACCTTGACTAAGAGTGGAGTGAAAGTTGTTGATGAAAATACTGAAAGAGGAGGCCTTGGTATGTAGCCTTGGGGAACACCTTTGGATATTTTAAGGAATAGACAGAAAGATTGCTGCCATTTGGTAGACTGTTGTCTGTCTGTGAGGTAATTAGGTAACCAATTTAGGCTTGGGGGGATACCTAGTTTAGAGAGTTTTGTAAGATGTAGAGGGTGGGAGACTGTATCAGAGGCCGTATAGAGGTCAAGAAAGACTGAGGATACAATTTTTCCTGCACCCCAAGCTCTGTTAACTGTATCCATGAAGGATACAAGAGCTGTTGTAGTACTGTGACCTCTGTTGAACCCATGCTGAGTAGGGGAAAGGATTTGATTATGCAGTAGATAGTTTAGAAGTTGAACGTGAATGCATTTTTCCAAGATCTTCGAGACAGGGGAGACAGTAGCAATAGGGTGAAAACTGGAAAATGTCTGTGCTGTTGCCTCCTTTGTGAAGGGGGAGAATATATGCTTTTTTCCAGATGCTAGGTACACAGGACTCATGGAAAGATCTGTTAAGAAGTATGCTGATTGGATAGGCAATGGCATTAGCTGACATTTGAAGGTATTCGAGGTGGGTTGCCAGGAGGGTTAGTGTCGGGTTTGAGCTTGAGAAGTAGTTTTATTATAGTAGCAGTAGGAGTGGGGGAGAAAGAAAAGCTAGATAGAGAGAAGTGGAGTTTTGTGAAGATTGACTTGGAGGTACAGAGTTAGTAGTGTAGCTAATTTGAGGAAAGGTAGCAGTGAGATTAGAAATGGTGGTGATAAAATGAGTTGTAAAGAGTAGCTATTTCAGTCGGTGTTTTGTCTGGATTTGGACAGGGTTGTTAAAACCTGGGTTTAGTAGAGATGTAATGGAGTTCAGAATTTCTTTGGGTTTTGTTTATGGTGACGTCTTAGGTAGTGTTCTTTTTTTGCACTTTACCTAACTATAGAGCTGTCTAAATTGTAAGAGATCAGAAAAAAAAATGTTGCCATAGTTTCCATAATTTGTCCCTTACAGCCAGGATTTCTAATTTAATTGTTGATTTCTTATGAAGGAAGAAAAAAGGGTTAGTCATTTTGAAAACTTATTTCTCAATGGTTCACCCCAATACTATGTAGGAAAAGGGTGCTTGACGATGATCATTTCTAAATGGTTGTCTCATGCCATTCAGTGTTCATGTCATGACAAGTCTCATCCAGGCAAAGTCATGGCTCATTCTTCCAAGGCTACAGCTACTACTTCGCATTTTAGAAAGGGATGGACTCAGGAAATATTCTAGAGGCAGCAAATTGGTCTTGTATCCATACCTTTACAAGCATTAGAAAATTAACTGTTTCTCTAAAGCTAGGGCTGGTTTTGCTATGGCTATTCTGCAGGGGCTTTTGGATTCTGATCGATCTTCCTCTTTTCCTCCTAAGATGTGGTATTCGTCCCATATAGGTTAGGGCTCCTGCTACCGGGTTCTGTTTGAATATCTGCTGTTATGGTAAATTTCCTTACACAATAATACTTTCTCTTCATTTGTCCATAGGAATGCAGATAGTGTAGACCAGACATTAATATGTCTGAATTATTGACTTGCCTCTGGCCTGTTGTGTCATATGAAAGCATCTTGTATTTCCAGTCTAAGTTGTATGGACTTCAGTGCAGTAAAAAGTTTTACCTCTTTTGTACTTAACTGTCTGCATATGCGATACATGGCTTCTTTGAATTGAAAAAAATATGTTGCCTACTCAGCCTGAACAGACATCCTGGAACAGGTTATGCTAGCATTTCATCCTTTAAATTGTTAGGCTGTACATTGCAAGTGGCAGAACTTTGCACTGTTTATTCTATTTGGGTTGACATTCTTCGCTAGTACTTTCTCTCTCTCGCTGTCTCTGTACTTTACTGTTCCTGGATCTGAGTAATGTAGCCTGTTGAACATTTGTTTCTCAGTCGATTTGAGAAATGTATCCGCATTCTTTCTCTTGCCCATGGATATAAGTTGTATCTTCCTTGAAAGAAATTTAAAACTGATATTTTTCTCCTCACACTAGCCTTTCATTCTAATGTCATTTAATAGAAACTGATTTGTTTTTGTCATTATTCATGCTTTTGGTAAATATACCTTACTCAGCATATCTGCTATGTGTGGTTCCTTGCCTGCTCTGTGTTTTAGTTTTCAAATCATACTTCTGTAGATTAAATAGTTTTCTCTGTAATCTAGAAGATGCTGTGTAAGGACTTTTTAAATATAGATTCATGGGAGGTTACAAGGCTAGTAGCCCTAGAACCTTTATAAGCTTAGCCATGTTAATCCCGGGTGCCCCAAACGTCCTTGGTTAGATGGACCTACTTTATAGATCAGCACAGTCTACCCTTGTCCATGAAGGATATGTGTGCTACCTCCAGGCTGAATTTGCAGTCACCTTTCCATTTGTCCATGTTGCGCTTGAATAGGGTTATTGAGGAGCTGTGCTTCACATGAACTCTAAGTTTATTCCAAACCAGAGGCATACCTGTCTCTCTGGCATGTTCTGTTAATGTCACTGGCAAGGTTGATATCCCTAGACCGAGTAACTCTAGTGTAATTTGATTTGCGGATGTGCAGTATTTCCATCAGGTTGGGTGCCAGAGACTGCACTGTAGGCCAGGCACAAGTCCCCTCTCAGTTGCTTATATGGTAGAGTACAGTGACGGGGATTTCAGTCTCTCCACGTAGGACATGGTTTGGAGGCCCTGTATCATCTTAGTGAGAAACCTCTGAGGTCCCTCCAGTTGCTGCAGGTGTCTGGCGAGATGCATGCAGAAGAGAGCATTGTACTGCATTAATGGTCTGATAGATCGAGTATAGTGGGTTAATAAATCCTTAGACCTGGATGCGAATGCAATGCCTTTACTTATGAGATGTGCAATGTAGAAGGCTTTTCTGTGGAAACCTGGTGATCAAAGTTCAGATTGCTGTCATTGTGTTCCCAGATCTCACACCACTGGATTTGAACTTAGAGGGATGCTGTAAATTTTGTAATTAGTGGGGAATACCTCTTTGCCAAATGTGATAATAGTGCACTTTTTTGCTTTTAGTTTTAGATCTTGAGTTTGGCACCAGTCATTTGTTTGTGTTAGCCCCTTCTGTAATATGTAACATCACTGGGGGACCTAGTTTACAATCATCAGCGAACTTAGTAAGCCAAAGGCCGTCTACTTTAGCCTGGACTTCTGAGAAATAGATTCCAAATAGTAAAGGGCCCAGTACAGATGTTCTTCGTGTTTCACTGTTGCAGTCATTACATTTGGGTAATCTGCTGGCAGGTTGCCCTCAGAAGGCCTGAATTCCAAAGTCTTGGGTCCTGCATTGGTTGCGGTCTTCTCTTCCATGACATCAGGTGTATAAAACATGCAGCCAACGCCATTTTCTTTAGTCTGTCTTGCCGCGTGGTGCCCGAAGCAGAAGCATTTCGCAAGTGCTGGTCGGTCGACAACTGAAATATTCAAGTTGAGTTTCAGATCCGAAGTCTTCACTAAAGCTAAGTACCCCGTTGGGGAAACTTTTTTTTCTTGCTTTTTACCGATGTCAGAAAAAGTTAATAATTGTATTACTTGTGGGAAGCAAATGCCTCATAAGGATTTCCATTTTATACTGTATTCCTTGCCTACGCCCTGATCACAACGTGCCTGGCTGTCGGTTTTGTGCTAGATTTAACCAACGCACTATAAAGCGTCTGTATATTTTTGCATCACAATATTTTGGAAACAGATTTAACTACCCAGAAATGTTGTCTGATAGCAATCTGACTACCGGAATACATAAAAAAAAAACGCAAAGAAAAGGACAGAGAAAGGCAGTCGAGATCCAAAACCGACGACGAAGCTTCTCCTAAGCCAGTCGCTGGTTCGCCGGTACTCATTGAGGTGCTTTCGTAGCCCCTGATACCCGCTACCTTCGAGTCGCAGGCTTCTACCGACACCCATGTGGAGTCCGGCATGCCGCAAGATTCTCAAGGTATTGGACCGACGGATGCATCTCCCTCGGATGGGTCTGGAGCGGCTGAGCAGGCACTGGCTTCCGAGGGTGTATTCAGACCTCAACATTTGTATATCAAACAGACGACAGCTGCAAAATCAAAGACAAAAGCAACTTCTAACACTAAAAAAAGACGCCTGAGCCACATGCACAGACCCCTATGCCTAAAAAACAGATGATCAAAATGGATGAAGACCTTATTACCTTGATCAGGGGTACCCATCCCCCTCCAGATAAGAGGCCTAGGCAAGACACTGATTATGAATCTTCAAATCAGGTTTCTATTTCTTCTGATTCCTCTTCTGATCAGGAATTATCTTTACCTCCCTTTGAGGATTCTGATGCTGAGGAGTCTATTCCATCTACATTTCCTCCTGAGGATTATTCATTTGGAGAAACCTTGCATACTTTGAGGGAGCATTTTCACTGGGAGAGTCAAGACTTCTCAGAATCAAAAAAGAGGCTCAGGGATTTCCTCCTTCTCCCTCAGCACAAGCCTTTAGCCATTGGCCCTGTTTTAGACATTCTGGATGATGTGTTTTCGGAGTCAAGTTTGACCCCTGACTCCTTACCTCCGGCTCCCAGTAAGCCTGACAGATATTACAGGGTCCCTGACTCACATAAATTTTTATTTAGAAACCCTGCTGCTGATCCTGAAACTATTTCACAGGGTCCAAAGGGAGTTAAGGCCTCAACAGCAAAAAATCCTACCCCCTCTGACAGAGGTTCCAGGTCTCTAGACAGACCAACAACATGTTATGGGATTGCTGAAACAGAAAATGATGATTTCAGCATGTGCAGAAAATAAAGAATTGCAGGAATTATTGCATGCAGCTGAACAAGTTGGAAAGCATACTTTGCAGTGTGGTTTTGATTCTTTAGAGGCCTCCTGCAGGGCCACAGTTACTGGATCTGTGATTAGGAGGCATGCCTGGTTAAAGGAACAAAATTTGCCTGATCATGTTGAAGCTAAATTGCTAGATGCACCTTTACAGCATGACTCTGTTTGGTTTTAAGGCAGAAGAGGTTTTAAAGAAAATGGAAGACAAAGCTAAGTCTATGCAAACTGTTAAAGACTTCTTACAAGTGCAGCCACCAAGATTCAGTAGACACTGGCCTACAAAAAATTGGTCCTTTCCTGTGTCAGACAGAGCTCCAAGGGGCAAATCCAGACGCCCTAAGGGTCCCAGATACCAGGCGCAAGACTCATACAGGTCAAAGCAATGGGGTGCATCCACCTCCAAATCTGGAGGAGATAAAGTGCAAACCTACAGAAAGCAATCCCAATGACTTCCCTCTGCCTACACCAAGCACTTATATTTTGGCAGCACCTATAGTGGGAAAATTAGCACTTTTTGCTCAAAATTGGCAGTTAATAACCCAGGACAAGTGGGTACTAAACATCGTATCACAGGGATACAGATTCCATTTCCACACTCTGCCAATAGCAAATGGTTGGCCAGATCTGCCAAAAAATCAGTGGGCAGAGGCACAGAAACAGGTTACATCCCTCATGGATATGGGGGCCATTCAGACAGTACCAGAACAGGAAAAAGGACAAGTTTTTTTTACTCAAGTCTGTTCTTGGTGCCCAGAAAGGACAAGGCCTGGCGGCCATTACTGGATTTATCGATTTTGAACACATACTTGGACATTGCAAAATTCAAAATGCTGACTTTGCAGCAGCTTCTGCCCATGCTGGGCAAGAAAGCTTGGCTGGTGACTTTAGACCTAAAAGAGGCATACCTGCATGTCCCAATAAGACAGTCGTGCAGAAGATACCTCAGATTCAAGGCTGGCTTAATGCATTACCAATTTTTTGCACTGCCCTTTGGCTTATCTACTACGCCCAGGGTCTTTACAAAGTGCCTGGCACCAGTAATTGCATTTTGCAGACAAAGAAGTATACAAATATATCCTTACTTGGACGATTGTCTCATTCAAGCGGAGAACAAGGACAATCTTCTTCGACACCTGGCATTTGTGAAAAGGCTTCTAACATGCCTAGGGTACACAGTAAACGAAAAGAAATCACAACTGGTACCCTCTCAAAAGATAGCATTCCTGGGTGCAAACTTGAATACAACTGCCCAGATGGCTTACCTCATGCCAGACAAGCAAAGGCAACTGACTACTTGCTTCAAACTGATGGCAACAAAAACCTAGTCTTCTGCAAGATTAATTCTGCAGGTTCTGGGCTTCATGGCATCCTGCTTCCTGCTAATTCCATATGCAAGACTGCATATGAGGAAACTTCAGTGGTACCTAAAAAGTTTATGGAGTCAACATTCACACAGTCTGGAAACAATGATTCCTCTCATTCCCTGCCTGCAACAGCAGTTCCTGTGGTGGGCAAGGGCCTGTCACCAAAACATGGGACGGCCCTTCACTCTACCCCCTGTCAGCCAAACCTAAAAAACAGACGCATCAGATTATGCCTGGGGGCCCACATGGCAGGAAGATGCATTCAGGGCATATGGGCACCAAAGCAAATGTATCTACATATCAACCAGAAAGAGATGCTAGCTGTTCAAAATGCCCTAACAGCCTTCAAGGACTTACTTCATCCAGGACAACTACTGATAAAGATGGACAACACCACAGTCATGTGGTATATAAACAAGCAAGGGGGCACACACTCATACCTCCTTTGCAGATTAGCCATGGCACTGTGGGACACAGCCTTGACCTACCAAATGCATCTTCAAGCTCAATTCCTGCCAGGAAAACAAAACACTCTGGCAGACGATTTAAGCAGAAACCTTAGGGATCCTCACGAGTGGAAACTAAATCCACAAGTCTTCAGCATGATAACAGAGAAATGGGGGGGGGGGGCAGACATCGATCTATATTTGCCTCTCCTCAGAATTATCAATTGAAAAGATTCTGCACAAGGACTTATCACAGACAAGCATGGAAAGTGGATGCCCTATCCTTCAGTTGGAAAAACCTATCAGTTTACGCCTTTCTTCCTCTGCCTCTTCTACCCAAGGTCCTCCTAAAAGTCAGACAAGAGAAGCCAAAGATGATATTAATTGCCCCGGACTGTCCCCGCCAATACTGGTACCCAATCCTAAGGAACTTGTCTCAATACCCAGCTTGGACCTTGCCTCAAAGACCACAACTACTGTCCCAGCCGAACAAATCAAATCTTGCACAATCAACTACAGACTCTGAACCTGGCAGCATGGTTAATCATGTAATCATACAAACGACACCTCTCAGCAAAGCTGTGATGGGCGTCATTTTGGAAGCCAGAAGGCCTAGTACTAGAAAATCTTATGCTGACAAATGGAAGAGAGACTGTGCTTGGAATCAAGCACAAGGAACTGATACAGCAGAACCACATATAACTCGGATAGATATTACAATACTTAACTGAGATGCTTGACAAAGGCCTATCTTTCTCATCAATCAAAATCCATTGCATCTGCCATTTCAGCTCATTACAATACAGAGCCACCAATCTTTTCTCATCCTTTACTAAAGCGGTATCGTAGAGGAGCCAAAAATTTAAGGCCTCCTAGAAGATCGCCACTACCTGCATGGGACCTCAGTTAGGTGTTGGAAAAGCTCACCCTGCCTCCATTTGAACCAGCTGCTACCGCTGACATAAAGTTCTTATCATGGAAGACAGCTCTGCTACTAGCAATTACCTCAGCAAGAAGAGTTTCAGAGCTACAGGATCTCATGGCTGTAGAGCCTTGTATCATATTTCACCCAGACAGGGTGTCTCTGAGGACAAATCCTACTTTTATGCCTAAGGTGGTTTCCATTGTGGCTCTTAACCAAACAGTTCATCTGCCAACTTTTTATCCAAATTTGCAGCACAAAGGGGAGAGAATTCTGCATTCCTTGGACGTACACAGACAGCTAAGATTCTACTTGAGCAGGACTAAAGCTCTAAGAAAAACTGAGCAATTACTAGTGTCATATGCTGCAGGATCAGAAGAAAAGGCTGTTTCAAAGCAGATAATTTCCAAGTGGATAAGCCACTGCATCCGTTTCTGCTACTTACACCATTGTAAACCTGTGCCCAAGGGCATTGGGTCTCATTCCGCCAGAGCTGCAGCTGCTTCAGCAGCCTCTCTCAGAGGAGTTACAACCAAAGACATTCTAGAGGCTGCTACTTGGAGTTCTGTTCACACCTTTACAAAGCATTACCATTTACCTCTATACTCTAAGTCCAGGGCAGGCTTTGCCACTGCAGTGCTGCAGGGCCTTATAGCCGCACCTAATGCTGTTTAGCTCCAGCCTCTCAAACATAGCTTTAGGATTCTACCCAAATGTAATGACTGCAACAGTGAAACACGAAGAAGATAGTACAGTTGTGTACACTTACCATAAATGTAGATGTTCGCTTGTATTCAGTGTTGCAGTCCAGGTTACCCTCCCGCCATCCCCCTGTCATTCTAAAGTTTCTTTCCTTCTCTATCTTCTACAACCTATGTGGTGTATTTGCTTGTAGATGAAGGTAAAGTTTATATTGTTGCATGTATAATTATATTTATATATATATAATATTGCTACCTATTTGGGGGCACCTGACATCAGGGGCAAGAAAAACTAAAGAAAATGGCATTGGCTGCATGTTTTATACCCCTGATGACCTGACGTCATGGAATAGAAGACAGCAACTGATGCAGGACCCAAGACTTTGGAATTCAGGCTGACTGAGGGCAACCTGCCAGCAGATTACCCAAATGTAATGACTGCAGCACTGAATACACTCGAACATCTACATTTATGGTAAGTGTACACAACTGTACTATCCTTGCTGTATGCCACTGGTGACAGGGCTACTGGTAGAGGTGGAGTCACCAATTTTGACAGTATGTGTTCTGCTGGTGAGCCAGTTAGCTACCCATCTAGTGATGTAAGGGTTAACACCTAGCTGGGAGAGTTTTTCAATGATACCTGTGTGGGGCATTGTGTCAAATGCTTTCGATAGTGCATAGTGCCTATCTGGACCTGTCTCACCCTTCATCCAGGACTTTGGTGACTTTCTCAAAGAAGTCTACCAGGTTCAGTAAGCATGATCTACCCTTAATGAAGCCAAACTAGGTTGGGCCTAGAGTTTGAAGGTCACCTATGTCCTTGTTGGTAAGGTCCGTGATGATCCTTTCGAGGGCCTTGCATTTGAGGCTGGTTAGACTTATGAGTCTGTTGCTCCCAGGGTTAATTGGCCTCCTTTTGTGGAAGGGGATTACTGTTGCTGTTCTCCATTCTGATGGTACAAAGCCAGTTCTCAGGCTATGGTTAAACAGAAAGGCAAGTGGGTCAGCTAGGTCCTGTTTTAGATTGCTTAGTAAGCAACCTGGGATGTTATTTGATCCTGTTGAGGCCATGTTTTTGGCCTTGGAGAGTGCAGATATGACTTGATCTCTAGAGATACTAGGTAGAGAACTGTTGTCAGGTGTACATGGCTTGCGGGGATAGGAGGTGAAGTTTGCACCAAATCTATCAGCTAGCAGGTTGGCAGTTTCCTCCAGTATGGTGTGAGTGATACCATCTCCTAAAAATTCTGCACATAGCTGGACACTCCTCTTTTAGATTTTAGGCATAAAGAATGCCTTATGGTTATCCTTGGCTAGAGATGCTATTTTAGCTTCATAATTAGCTTTAGAGGACCAAGACTTCTGATATGCTTGTTCAGTCTGTGGAGGGAATTATTCCTCTGCAGAGGCAAGTTTCTTGTTGTTCTTGGACATCAGTTTCTTCCTTTTGTTATGCAATCTGTTTATATTAGACATCCACCAATGCGAGTTGTTTTTTTTGGGAGGGCCTAGTTTTAATCCGGTCAGGTACAGCAGAGTCTGTACAGTTACTAAGATGATTATACAGGGCATTTGTGTACATCTCTGCATAGTAGTCATTATTGCCAGTGATGGCAGGGGGTATAAAACTTTTTATACCATCACTTAGTAGGCTGTAGTTTGCTTTGGAGAATTGTTTTGCTCTTTTGGAAGTGTGGGAGTCCAGTACTTTGAATAAGACTGATTTATGGTCCCACTTTACCAGGGAGGGCATTACACGGGGGGGGGGGGGCAGTACAGTGACCACCCATGTTGGTGATTACTATGTCAAGAACATTGGAGCCTTTTGTGGTGCAGACTGTTCCAGGACATTTGCATTGACATAGTCCAGGAACCTCTGGGAGAGCATGTCTGAGCTTGTGTATGTTAGCCAGTCGATGGAGGGATAATTCAAATCTCCTATGAGTAAGGTGTTCGGCTGCATGGCAAGTGACTCCAGTAAGTCCAGGTAGGTATTGTGCTTTTCTTTGTTTATGGAGGGGCATCTATAGCTAGAAGGATGTGGTAGGGTGTTTTGCTTATAGCTAATTGGGCATGGAGTAGTTTGAGAAAGTAGTAATGTTTGACCAGTCTCAAGGTGTACTTGGCTTTAATGAAGATAGATATACCTCCAACTTTGGTTCTTTCATGCTCATTCTGAGGTCTGAATGTGTGGAAGGCATTGTAACCTTCCAAAGCTGGCATACTCTTTGCAGCCTTGAATCATGTTTCAGTGACTGGACAGACATCAACATCTTCCAAGGTGAGGAGTAATTCCAGGGAGTGCAGTTTTGTGTTTAGACTCCTAGCATTAAGCAGCAGAACCTTCAGTTTATCTTGAGTGGATTTTGCTATATCGGAAATGTTGTTGTTTTGACAGTGCCTAAAAAAAGCACTATGGGGGAAACAAACACCTTAGCCAGTATCCAAAAGTCTAGGGGAAACAGTTGCACACCATCTCTGGCAAAGCAGCGTGGCCTGTCGACCATGTCTTCCCAGGCTGACAAATACTAGATCCCCCTGGAATGACACCAGAAGCTAAGCCTATTGTTGAAGTCGGTCTTTTTTTGTTTTATTGTGGCATCATCCTGGATGAAGGTAGAATGCTGCATAGAGCTAGGGTCATACCTGCCTGGGATGGGTCTACTTCTACATTTCAAAGTTTCAAAACTTTGAATTTCTTATGGTCGAGACCATAAGATTGAAGTTTTGAAACTTCAAATTGTTTAAATGGGGATCACCATACAGAGCAGAACAGTTTCTTTACTGTTTTCCTCACTGTAGCGTGATCTTGGAATTGGTCTGTTTTAGCAGGGGGTGTGGGCGGTGCAGAGGAGCTTGTCCCCCTGCAGAAACTTAAAAAAAAATGTTTTTTTATTTACATTTCAAAGTTTCAAATCTTCATCTTATAGTCCCAAACATAAGAAATTTGTAGTTCTGAAACGTTGAACTTTAGAAGTAGAACCCCTGAGACGCACAGTCTGAGAGTTTCAGTCATTTCTCTCTTCATATAGTCCAGGGAGGTACATCTCAAGTCTTCACCCCAACATGGACTATGACAGAGTCAGAACGATACTTTTTGTTGAGTGACCTGTGTGTATACGTGATTTGACAGATCCTGGTACCCGATAGGCAGCTGACTGTGACCTGCTTGTCCAGCCTGGTTAGGGGGAGATCTTTGTATCTCACTGTGGAGTCTCCTGTGACCAAGACATTAGGTTTTGAGGTGTTTTGTTTAGGGCTTATTTGGTGCAACGCTGATATGTGTGGTGTTATGTGCAGTGGTTTCTATACATGTTGAAGAGTGTGCAGATAATTTGCACTTGAGATCTCTGATCTTTTAGTAGTCTTCTAATGAGTACCTCCGCGTATGTGGGTTTTGTGTGTTGTGTCCTGAACTTGTGTGAGAGGTGAAATGCATGAACTAGCAACCTATTTGATGTCTTGTTTTTTGTTACATGAGAGGATTGTTTACAAGTTGATTTACATCTTTCATGTGGTATTTGTTTCAGGGCTAAGTGGTTGTCTGTATACATGAGGCAATTTACTGCATTGCCTCAGGATGCCAAAGTCAATCAGGCTGGCTGAAGAAATGGTGGAAAGTGACCATCCATAATGGCAGGTTTATACTGTAGTACTGTTTTGAAGTGGGTAAGTTAGACCAGTTTATGATGTAGGAATAATAGAGGGGCTTATTCTGTTGATGGTTTTGGTGAAGAGCTATGGCGATGCTGATCAGTGTGCAGTTGAGTTGCCTGCAGAGCAACAGGGAGGGTCCTACTGACAGACGTCTAGGGAAAATTTAAGTTTCCAGCAGTTTACATCTGTACAGGACAGCACTAATCCCAGTTGTGCGATACACAGTTACGCACAAACACGAAGCTTAAATACAGATGAAATTTAACAGTTTTAAGACAAGCTACCAATGGGAAAGCCCCAAACTGAGCCTTTCTCCAGTAATCTGCAACTCCAGTGGGATCTGAGCTACACACTTCTGCCACAAGGATGCAGGGAGGCCCTGTTAATGTAAGATGGCTGGTTTAGAGCACAGTGATAGCAATCAGTCTAGACTCGACAAGTCTGAATTTAGCCTATGCTTTATAAGGCAGTAGTAGAGAATTTCAAAGTGCAGAAAAAAATGCGGACACGATCAGATAAAAATGAAGCAGCAGTTCATATAAATGCAGTTAAAGTCCAATACAGATTTTAAATGTACTTATTTTCAGTTGTTGGCAGTGAATGCCTTAGAATTCAGTTCATATGCACTCCTGATCTCTGGTTAAAGTCAGCAAACTCTGAGCGGGGTTGACACTGTACTTTGCAAGGGTATGTGATCTCTGTTTACCTGAACTTATCTGTTGTAGAATAGTCAAGGCATTACTGACATTCATGTACTGCTGCTAACATTTCCTTTTTATCTCAGCATATCTTTTTTTTGTTGTGCATTATTAAATGATCTTGACCCATCCACAACTAGTCTGTTCCTGTACCATTTTGATTGGCATGTTGCAGCACAACTGGTTTATTCAGATTGCAGAGGTTTCACTGTTGGAGTATCTGTTAGGAGTTTATTTTGCATTCTCTTTAAACATCTACTGCTATGGTTAGTAACTCTGACAAGTATATTTTACCCTATCTTTAATAATGAAAATGTCTCTGAAGACCAGTTCCTCTTTCATACCACAGGTAGTTTTAGCAACATATCAGTTTTAACAGTGTGTCAGTCCATTCAACTCCAAAGTTGCTATCCAAACTTCCAACATGTAGGGGATGCATATCAAGATGTGTACAGACAAATTGAGATGCTCTCTCTTGGGGGATCTCTTGTCTTCAGGAAGGCAGATCAACTTGCCCCCTTCAAGAATTGGGGGGAGGGGTGAAACCTATGTATAACTAAGAAACCCTTGTCAAAATAGCTAGACTATTTTGCTTTTTGCTATGATATATACAGTAAACATTTGCAAGGCAGTTATTAGGACACATTCCACAAGGGCAGAAGCAGATGTATGAACTTAATGGACTACTGTCCACACATTCACCAAACACTGTAAGATCAAGACATGTTTTATGAAAAGAACCGGTTTGAACATAACAGTACCATAGGGCCTATATATGAAAGTCTCTTACCAGCTGCTTCAGCACCACTGAAGGTGAAAGATCCTGTTGTGGTCCTTGTACTGAAGACAGCCATTACTGAAAATAATCCAACCATATGTCAGTGAAGCAGAAGGTGGGTGAATTCAAGTGTGTTTACTGTCACGTTGACCCTTTTTTGATGATCTTATGTTATGGTGAGCACGTGTCACAACTGTACTTTCCTAGTACTCTGCTTGGGTTCATAATAAGGATGTACTTGTAAGCAAATTCATAATTAGAATGGTGTTTTGGTGAAGGTGGACTACACTCTCCCTACTTTATATATTTAGTAGTCCGACATCCTCCGGGTTGCACGACTGCAGTGTCATGACATGGGTATTAAAGGATGTAGCACTGTAGAGAACCTTGTACCCTCTGCATAGTTTTTTTTATCTTTAAGTGAATGGTCAGTTGTGCTGTCTTGTGTGTTTCTTTTCCAAGATTTAATCTTTATTTAAAATTACTTTTTTATAGCTATGTTTCACAGTTGTTGTTGAGAAATTATATGTTGCTGTTTATCTTTCTCATGACAATTCCAAAAAAGCTTGCCAAAAGGTGCTGTTGCTGGCATTAGGCACTGGCTAAAGGTTATCCTCTTAATTGGCTTTTGGATGTGCTTCACTTAAAATGTTGGCTAGTAGGGCAACAACAAAATTACGGGACATTTATGCAACACAGAAGGTTTTATTGTCTTCTGTTCCTTTAGTTTCTTCCTGCTGTAAAAGCAAGTCTGGCCTCAGAAATGGAGTGAGGCATGCAGAACATTACAGTTATGAAATTAAAAAAAAAAAATTGATGGAAAAGATTCATCATCTGTGGTGACCAGGAGGTTCAGAACTGACATACCTAGTGAGACCACTTGTCATCAGGCATTTGATGTATAAACTGTTTTCCCTCTCTGCAGGAGAGTAGCCATTCAGTTTCCATTGCTCTTTCATACCTGCTTTAGCAAGGCATTCGGGAAATGAAACGGTTGTTCATCCACTTGACTGACCAAGATGTTATCAAAGTGTTTTTGTCATTTCTAGAAGGCCTTCTGCCACCCTGGACATTACTAAAACTCTGATTCTTTTGCCAGAGCTCTCCAATCTCAGCAGATGCTGGTTCACCTGAGTTCCTACAGACTGTATCTAGATGCTCTGTGACAGGGTTTCAGGTGCTGCAGATGCTCGCCTAAACCCCCAACTTTCAGTTTTAAGGAGTAATGTGTAAAACCAAACTGCTTGAATGTGGTGCTTAGAATATCAGTATCTAGTTCCTTGTATTTTAGTTAATATTTGATCTGAAGTAGTTAACTTCATTTTATCTTCAACCTGTGGGTATTCAGATCCATATCGGATCCGAGCTGGCAACTTTACAAGCATCTGCTCCAAGCTCTTCCCCTTACCCATAATACACCACAATCTACTGCCTTCCCACAGATCTCGTTTGCCGCTTCATGCATCAGCATCGTGATCTCTGCAGCTCTGAGCTTTCAGTGGTACTGTAAGTGCTTTTTGTGGTTGTTTTGGTGGGTTTTTCACTGAGTTAGTTTCCCTTTTCCTCCCCCTCGCTAGTTCGTCGGTTTTCAAAAAATAAAAAAAAAGTGAGATAGTTTTTGTGTAGTTCCTTCCCTTCCTTAGTGTGTGTGTGGTCAGGCTAGGGTTTTTTTTTTTTTTTGGTGACTGGGTGTGTGTTTTTTGCTTTGCTGTGATGTCTGATCAGCCAAAACCAACCTTTAAAAAATGCACAGTGTGTGGCCATAAGCTTTCACCAGCGGATGGCCACACTCTGTGTGTTTGCTTGAGCTTTTCCCACTGGTCCATCCAATGCAGCATTTGTGCAGGGTTCAATCCTAGGGCCCTAAGAGACAGAAAGGCCAAACTCGTGGCTTAAAGGCTTGCTTCCAGCGTCGACCTTAGATTCGTCAATGGTCACGGCCTCGGCTTCTTCAGCTCCCGCTCACCCCCCCTCCCCAGGCTGGGACTCACCCTTCCGTTAGACCTGCTGAAGGGGATGTTATCAAAGGGAGAGAGAAAGAGAAAAAGGACAGACAAAAGGATTCAGAGAGAGGGAGAGATAAGGAAAAGAAAGGGGATAAGCCCTGTACGAGGTTGTCTGATCGGGAAGCCTTCCTTGGCCCGCCTTTTAAAGTTTCAAGACCGCTTTCTCCTCGGCTCCACTGCCGCAGATTTTCCCCGGAGCCTACGGAGCAGAGGCCTTCTTCCAGATCCTCCCAGTGACCAGCCAGATCCGAGACTGTCGCATCCTCTCGCTCGACTCGGGGTCTTTCAGAAATGGACATGGACAGGATGACGAGGAGATTCATTCAGACCCAAATCCAGATGGGAGTCTTGCCTGGCCCATCTCCCTCTGGAGGGGGGACCTCGATGCCTTTCTTCCACCTGATTTCTCCTTCCCTGATCTGGCCTTCGGTTTCAGGGCACATGGATCTGAGGATCTTTGGAGCTGGGGATTCGGCACCGATGGTTCCACCAACCTCGACTCCGGCGATTACCTTGAGTTCCTCGGATCCGACTAGCTCAGATCTGAGCAGCTCTTGGGGCCAAGGACTGGGAGCTGGACCCGAGGGGATGGATGTGTCTTCGGCTCTGTCCTTGTCGGATCCAGGCTGTTCCTTCAGAGCTCCGGTTACCTTAACCTCTGCTCCGATCCTCACGATGGATCTGGGGAGAGCTTCCTCCTTGTTGAGCACTAAGGAGATGCGCTCTCCTTCGGCGTTCGACATGGTGGAGAGGGTTCTCTCCCAAGGATAGAGACCCCAGCCTATTTCCTTGGATTCCGCCTAGACTCCCTCGGTCTCGGTTGCGACTCCCTTCATCTTGTCTCAGGGCCAGCCCATACTAGAGGAGCCCCAGGTGGTTCCCCTGGAGGAACACCCCACTGCTCGCGAGCCCTCTTCAGATAGTCCCACTGAGGAGGGGCATCGTAAGCACACATGCAAAAGGAGGCACTTGGACTCCCCTGAGTCCCTTACTGAGCCCTCTTCAGATAGTCCCACTGAGGAGGGGCATCGTAAGCACACATGCAAAAGGAGGCACTTGGACTCCCCTGAGTCCCTTACTGAGGACACTGATTTGGATGAAGGAGAAGGTTCCCCCAGGTCACCTCCCGAGGATGTCTCCTTTGGAGACCTCATGGAGATCCTTCACCAGAGGGGACGTTGGTCAGCCCCAAAACCTTTGGACGAATCAGTTTTCCTGGAGGCATTTGGCACGGGCCCATCTACTTCCTGGGTGTCCCTGCCAGTGGACCCTTTAGTGGATCTCATCACCACGCAGGCATGGAAGGAGCCAGACACCATAGAGCCGATACCAAAGTGCCTAGATAACATTCTCTCTCCACCCTCTGACAGACTGGCCTGGTATAATGGATCCCCTGTGGACGCGATGGTGGTTGCAGCAGCCACCAAGAGGGAACTGGCTCAAGAAAGTTCCTCTGTCCACCCTCCAGATAAGGAATCCAGTACTACGGATAGATTTGGGAAGTGAGTGTATTTTTCAGCGACACTTTCCATCTGAGCGCTGAACTACGTGGCACACGTCATACGACTGCAGCGGGACCTAGTCACGGAGTTAGCTGAGTCGCCCTCAGAGTCTTTGTCGCAAGGGGACAAGCATCTGTTCTCCAGAAAGATGTCTACTCTGAAATCCGTGTCAAATACGTCCATGAGGCTCCTTTCTCATGCTACAGAAGGTGCAGCTAGGGCAGCTGGGACTGGCGTTGCTAAGAGGCAATATGCTTGGCTCAGGCTGTCAGTTTGTGGACCACTTCAAGGCATCTTTTACGAATGCCCCCAACGATGGTTCTTCTCTCTTTGAGAAGACCGTCTGTGACACCCTTGTCCAGAGTGAGAAAGACTGGAATACCTTGTCTTCCATCGGAATCCACTTCTCTAACTCTCTAAGATCCTTTTCCCGGAATAAGAGAGGGCAAAAGAAGATGTGGTTCTGGAAATCTCAGTTTTCCCGGGACTCTCAGGACAACCCGTCCCCTAGAGGCAGAGGGGACATGATAGATGCCGGCCCAGAGGCAGAGGGGGTCTGAGGAACTTTGGGTCTAGGAAGCCCTTCTCTGACAGGCCCGCACAGCAACCCTGAGGGGTTGCCCAACTGTCCTATTCTGGAGGCAGTTGGGGAATATTATCATTGAACTTGGCGGCATGGGAGTCCATAACTGCAGATCGTTGGGTGTTGCAAGTAATATCCAGAGGTTACACCATCCCATTTGTTACCCCTCCAGTGAGACCAAAGCACCTCCCAGATGTCCCGCCCACTCAAAGGGAGACAGCAGCATTAGAAGTTTCCAAGCTGCTTCAAAAACGAGCCATTGAACCCCCCACCCCCCTGGATCAGTCCAGGTTAGGCATTTACTCCAGGTTCTTTTTAGTGCCAAAAAGACAGGGGACTTCAGACCCATTTTGGACCTGTCAACTTTTAACCTGGCTGTCGCCAAACAGAAATTCCGGATGGTCACTGTGCAGTCCATTCTACGTTATCTTCGAGAATGTGACTGGATATGCTTGATAGATCTCCAGGACGCTTACTACCATATCAAGAAACACAGAAGCTCCAGGAGATTCCTTCGCTTCTGGCTGGGATCCAGTCATTTCCAGTTCTGAGCCCTACCCTTCGGTCTCACCACAGCCCCCAGGGTGTTTACCAAGGTAATGGCAGTAGTAGCGACTCACCTGAAGCTTCAGGAGATTCAGGTATTCCCTTACCTAGACAAATTGGCTCCTCGCTGCTTCCACCAAGCGTCTTCTTTGCCAAGCCATGGATTTCTTCCTACATCTTGCAGCTTTTTTAGGGATTACGATCAACATTCCCAAATCACTCTTGAATCCTGTACAGATCTTGGACTTTATCGGGGCATAGCTGGACACCCTTTAATGAAAGTCTTCCTAACTCCAGACAGGGTCCAGAGTCTAAGGGCTAATGTATCACTGATTCTTGGCCCCAGGTTGCCGACTGTGGTGGATGTTCTCAGAGCCTTGAGCTCTATGGCTGCCACAATTTCTCTCCTCCCATGCGAGCATCTCTACATGCGTGTTCTACAATGGACTCTAGCCGTACAGTGGTCTTGGCTGGATCTCTCCATGGAATACCCAATTCATATCAGCAAGGCCTGCAGGGTGTCACTTCTCTGGTGGGTCCAGTCTCCGGAGATTGTAGCGGGACATGCCTTTGTTCCATCCTCAGCCCAAGCCACAGTGACCACGGACGCCTCCCAGCTAAGGTTGGGGGGACATTATCTAGGAAGGAAGGTCCAAGGCATGTGATCCCAGATCGCACATCAATGTACTGGAGATGAGAGCAGTGCTTTTAGCATGGCAGGCCTTCCAATACTGTTCTTCCTCTGGGAACTATTGCGATTCAATCAGACAACGTCTGTTGTCTGGTACATCAACAAACAGGGAGGAACCAGATCTTACCCTCTGTGTCGTGAGGCCATGAGAGTTTGGGAGTGGGCGATCTCCAGTCGGTTTCTGATTGCAACGCACATTTTGGGATGCTCCAACATTTTAGCGGACAAATTGAGTCGGGCTCTTCTGATGCCATATGAGTGGTCTCTGAAGCAGTTGGTAGCAGAGATTTTCTTGCGTGGGGTCAGCCTTGCTGTGATCTCTTATCTCCTTCCAACGCGAAGTGCAGCGAGTTCTTCGCTCTGATCCCCTCAACAGGGGAACCCCCCCAGAGACGCACTAGTCCATGCTTGGCCTCCCAGGCTTCTGTATGCTTATCTGCCGTTACCACTCATTCCGAAGTAACTTCAGAAGGCTTGTCGACTGGGGTGCAAGGTGATCCTAATTGCCTTGTCCTGGCCTCATCAGGTTTGGTTCCCCATCCTCTGGTCTCTTGTTCTAGCTCCTCCTTGGATTCTAGATGCCTGCCCGGATCTCATTTTTCATCCTTTGGGCATCTGTCCGCCCATCCTGGACAGCCTCAAGCTGACAGCTTGGTTGCTCCAGTTCCCTTAATTGCCAGGACTCCCAGTCTTTCGTCTTCAGTAAAAATTATTCTGGTGGCGGCTCACATGTCTTCCACCAGGAAGATTTACCGCAGTAAAAGGAAACGGTTTTCTATTTGGGCATCTCAGAGAAAGCTGGATCCTTTTACGGCCCCTGTATCCCCGGTCCTGGATTTTTTTAGCCACCATTTTTTCAACAAGGGCCAATTCTTCCACTGTTAAAGTGCAACTGGCAGCTATTTTAAATTTTCGTGTTGGGGAGAACATGAATGCCCTGGCCTCTTCCAGATTGTGTAAAGCTTTTCTTAAAAGCACTTTTCTTTTACGCCCTCTAGTTAAGAATCCTGTACCTCCTTGGGACCTTACTTTGATTCTTCAGGCCTTGGATGCACCCCCCTTTGAACCTGCAGCTTCAGTGGATTTAAAGTTTCTCTCTTGGAAGACAGCCTTCCTAGTGGCTATTACTTCAGCTAGGAGGGTTTCTAAGCTTCAGGCCTTGTCTGCTGTGCCCCCTTATTTGATCTTCCATAAGGATAGGGTTTCTCTCCGCACAAACCCTTCTTTCTTACCAAAAGTGGCATCTGAATCAAATGTTAATCAAACAATTAATCTGCCTGTTTTCTTACCAAATTTTCAAAACAAAGGTGAATATAAACTGCATTTACTAGATGTTCATAGACAGCTTTGTTTTTATTTGCACAGAACAAAGCCCTTCCGTAAGTGTGACCAGTTGTTTGTGTCCTTTTCTAAGCCCTTTTTGGGTAAGGCCATATCCAAAGTTTCTTTAGCTAGTTGGATTACTCTGTGTATTTTGCAGGTTTACAAAGACAAAGGATTGTCTCCACCTGGTCCGATTAAAGCTCACTCTACCAGATCTGTGGCTGTTTGTTGCTTTCTGATCTAGGGTGTCATTGGATGACATTTGTGCGGCGGCAACTTGGGCTAAGTCACACACCTTAATTTCTCATTATAAGTTGGATTTAATCTCTAGAGGGAGAGCATCTTTTGGCTCTGTGGTGCTTCAGAATATCCTTACATGAGGGCCTCCCAGGGGCATGAGTAGCTGGGGAATCTGTCCCACAGGTTGAAGATGAAATTAAGTTAATTACTTCAAATAAAGAAGTTGTGTACTCACCATAATGTTCCTTCTGAGTAGTTATACTTCATTTTTCTTCAACCATCCCACCCTCCATCCCCCGAACCTTCTCATATTATGATCATGTTATGGATGTTCTTCGTGTTTCACTGTTGCAGTCATTACATTTGGGTAATCTGATGGCAGGTTGCCCTCAGTCGGTTTGAATAACAAAGTCTTGGGTCCTGCGTCAGTTGCTGTCTCCTCTTCCATGACGTCAGGTCGTCAGGGGTATAAAACCTGCAGCCGACGCCATTTTATTCAGTCTTTCTTGCCACGCGGTGCCCGAAGCAGAAGCAGTTCGCAAGTGCCGGTTGGCCGAATCCTGAAATTTTTGCATTCGAGTTTCAGAACCGAAGTCTTCAACTAAAGCCAAGTATCCCGTTGGGGAAACTTTTTCTTGCTCCTTACCGATGTCAGTAAAAGTTAATAATTGCATTACTTGTGGGAAGCAAATACCTCATAAGGATTTTCATTTGTACTGTATTCCTTGCCTAGGCCCAGATCATAACGCGCCTTGCTGTCGGTTTTGTAATAGATTTAACCAATGCACTATTAAGCGTCTGTATATTTTTGCTTCAAAATATTTTGGATCCATATTTAATTACTCTGAAATGTCGTTGGTTAGCAATCCGACTACCGGAGTTCACAAAAAACGCAAAGAAAATGAGAGAAGACCATCTAGGTCCAAAACCGATGAAGCTTCTCCTAGCCAGTCGTCGGTTCGCCAGTACTCAGTGAGGCGCTTTTGCAGCCCCTGATACCTGCTACTTTTGAGTTGCAGGCCTCTACCGAGACCCATGCGGAGTCCAGTATGCCGTGAGATTCTTAGAGTATTGAACCCGCGGATGTCTCTCCCTTGGATGGGTCCGGAGCCGCTGAGCAGGCACCAGCTTCTGAGGGTGTTTTCAGGCCTCAACATTTTTATTTAAAACCGATGCCAGCTTTAAAAACAAGATTAAAAACATATTCAAAGTCTAAAAACCTGACGCGTAAGCCACATGCTCAGGCCCCTATGCCTAAAAAACAGATGATCAAAATGGCTGAGGACTTAATTACCTTGATCAGGGGTTCCCAACCCCCCCCCCTGCCCCAGCTAAGAGGCCTAGGCAAGACACTGATTATGATTACTGATTATGAAGGATCAGGTTTCTATTTCTTCTGATTCCTCTTCTGATCAGGAATTTTCTATTCCACCCTATGAGGATTCACATGCAGAAGAATCCATCCCATCTGCATGTCCTCCTGAGGATTATTCTTTTGGAGAAACCTTGCATACTTTAAGGGAACATTTTCATTGGGAGAGTCAGGATTTTTCTGAATCAAAAAGAGGCTTAGGGATTTCCTTCTTTTTCCTCAGCATAGGCCTTTGGCAATACCTCCATTATTCGACATTGTTGATGATGTGTTTTCGGAATCAAACATGGCTCCTGATTCCCTACCTCCAGCTCCTAGTAAGCCAGACAGATATTACAGGGTTCCTGACTCCCACAAATTTCTATTCAAAAATCCTGCTGCTGATCCTGAGACTATCTCACAGGTCCCAAAGGTGTAAAGGCCTCTACAGCCAAAAATCCTTCCCCCTCTGACAGAGATTCCAGGGCACTGGACAGATGGGGAAAGAAGGTTTATACGTCTGCAACCTTGGCAATTAGGGCCTTAAACTGCCAGTTTCATATGCTTAAATATCAACAGCATGTTATATATTAAAACAGAAAATGATGTTGATTTCTGACTGTGTGGAAAATAAAGAATTACAGGAATTATTGCATGCAGCAGAACAGGTTGGAAAGCATACTTTGCAATGTGGTTTTGATTCCTTGGAGGCCTCTTGCAGGGCCGCAGTTACTGGATCTGTGATTGGAAGGCATGCCTGGCTCAAGGATCAAAATCTGCCTGATCATGTTAAAGCTAAATTGTTGGATGCCCCTTTACAGCATGATACTCTGTATGGTAATAAGGCAGAAGAGGTTTTAAAGAAAATGGAAGACAAAGCTAAATCTATGCAAACTGTAAAAGATTTCTTACAAGTGCAGCCACCCAGGTTCAGTAGACACTGGCCTACTAAAAATTGGTCCTTTCCTGTGTCCCAACAGAGTCTCTCAAAGCATATCCAGGCACTCAAAAGGCTCTAGATACCAATCACAGGGTTCTTACAGGTCAAAGCAATGGGGTGCTTCCACCTCCAAATCTGGAGGAAACTAAGCACAACCCTACAGTAAGCAGTCTCAGTGACTTCCCTCTACCTTCACCAAGCACTTATCTTTTGGCAGCCCCCTTGGGGGGAAAATTAGGACTTCATGCTCAAAATTGGCAGTTAATTAGTGGGTATTAAACATAGTATCCCAGGGGTACAGATTTCATTTCCATACTTTGCCAATTCCAAACAGTTGGCCAGATCTGCCACAAAATCAATGGGCAGAGGCTCAGAAACAAGTTACGTCCCTTATGGATTTGGGGGCTATTCAACCAGTACCAGAACAGGAAAAAGGACAAGGTTTTTATTCAAGACTTTTTCTGGTACCCAGAAAAGACAATGCCTGGCGTCCAATACTGGATTTATCAATTTTTGAACATGTTCCTGGACATTCCAAAATTCAAAATGCTGACTTTACAACAGCTACTGCCTATGCTGGCCAGGAACGCTTGGTTAGTGATTCTAGACTTAAATAAGGCATACCTGCATATCCCAACAAGGGAATTGTGCAGAAGATACCTCTGCTTCAAGGCAGGTTTTTTGCATTACCAATTCTCTGCACTGCCCTTTGGCTTATCTACTGCGCCCAGGGTTTTTACAAAGTGCCTGGCACCAGTAATTGCATTTTGCAGACAAAGAAGCATACAAATCTATCCTTACCTGGACGACTGTCTCATTCAAGCAGAGAACAGACATTCTTCTTCAATATCTGGTGTTTGTGAAAAGACTTCTAACATGCCTAGGCTACACAAACAAAGAAATCCCAACTGGTACCCTCTCAAATAATTACATTCCTGGGTGCAAGCTTGAATACAACTGCCCAGATGGCTTAACTTACGCCAGACAAACAAAGGCAACTGACAACTTACTTCAAACAGATGTCAACAAAAACCCAGTTGTCTGCAAGACAAATTCTGCAGGCTTTGGGGTTCATGGCATCCTGCATTCTACTAATTCCATATGCAAGACTGCATATGAGGCAACTTCAATGGTACCTAAAAAGTTTATGAAGTCAAAATTGTCACAGTCTGGAAACAATGATTCCTGTCATTCCCTGCCTACAACAGGAGTTTCTTTGGTGGGCAGAGACATGTATCCAAAACAAGGGACTGTCATTCACTCTACCCCCTGCCACCCAAACCCTAACTACAGACACATCAGACTATGCTCGGGGGGCCCACTTGGTGGGGAGATGCATTCAGGGCATATGGAGCCCAAAACAAATGCATCTGCATATCAACCAGAAAAAGATGCTAGCTGTTCAGAATGCTCTGACAGGCTTCAAGGACTTACTTCATCCAGGACAACTACTGATAAAGACGGACAACACCACAGTTATGTGGTACATAAGCAGTGGGGTACACATTCCTACCCCCTTTGCAGACTAGCCATGGCATTGTGAAACACAGCTTTGACTTACCAAGTACATCTTCAAGCTCAATTCCTGCCAGGAAAACAAAATACTCTGGCAGACGACCTAAGCATAAATTTTATGGACACACATGAGTGGAAACTGGATCCACAAATCTTCAGCATGGTAACACAGAAATGGGGGAGCCCAGACATTGATCTATTTGCCTCTCCCCAAAATTATCAACTGGGCAAATTCTGCACAAGGACTTATCACAGACAAGCATGGAAAGTGGACGCCCTATCATTCAGTTGGAAAAACGTATCAGTCTATGCCTTTCCCCCTCTGCCTCTTCTCTCCATGGTCTTACTAAAGGTCAGACAGGAAAAACCAAAAATGACCTTATTGCTCCAGACTGGCCTCACCAGCACTGATAAGGAATATGTCTCAACTCCCTCCTTGGTACTTGCCTCAAATACCTCATCTACTGTCTCAGCAGATCATTCAAATTCTGCACATTCAGCTCCAAACTCTGAATAAATGATCAGCCATGCTGCAAGGTTCAAATAACACCTCTCAGTAAATCTGTGATGGATGTCATTTTGGAAGCCAGAAGGCCTAGTACTGGAAAATATTATGCTGATAAATGGAAGAGATTCTGTGCTTGGAACCAAGCACAAGGAACAGACACAGCAAAACCAAATATCCCTCAGATTTTACAATACTTGACTGAGATGCTTGACAAGTGCCTATCTTTTTCTTCAATAAAAATTCATGCCTCTGCCATCTCGACTCATTACAACACTGAGCCTCCCCTCTTTTCTTATCCTCTGCTAAAACAGTATCTTAGAGGGGCCAAAAATTTAAGGCCTCCCAGAAGATCACCAACTCCTGCATGGGACCTCAATTTTATGCTGGAAAAACTCACCCTGCCTCCTTTTGAACAAGCAGCTACTGCGGATATAAAATTTTTATCTTGGAAAACAGCTTTCCTCTTGGCAATCACTTCAGCAAGAAGGGTTTCAGAACTACAGGCTCTCATGGCTGTGGAGCCTTTTATTACTTTTTACCCGGACATGGTGTCCCTCAGGACCAATCCTTCCTTTATGCCTAAGGTGGTATCCAGTGTGGCTCTTAACCAAACAATTCACTTGCCAACATTTTACCCAAATCCGCATAACAAGGGGGAGCGAATTCTGCATTCACTGGACCTACACAGACAACTAAGATTCTACTTAAACAGGACCAAATCTCAAAGAAAGTCTGAGCAACTACTGGTAGCATTTGCTTCAGGATCAGAGGGGAAGGCTATATCAAAGCAGACTATTTCTAAGTGGATAAGCCACTGCATTCATTTCTGCTACTTGCACCATGGTAAACCTGTGCCCAAGGGAATCTGGTCACATTCCACCAGGGCTGCCTCTACCTCAGCAGCCTTTCTCAGAGGAGTTCCAACCAAAGACATTCTAGAAACTATTTGGAGCTCTGTTCATACCTTCACAAAGCATTATCATTTGCCTCTCTTCTCCAAATCCAGGGCTGCAGGGCCTTATAGCTGCTCCTAATGCTATTTAGTTCCATCCTCCCATCCATAACTTTCGGATTCTACCCAAATGTAATGACTGCAACAGTGAAACATGAACAACATAGTACAGTTGTGTACACTTACCATAAATGTAGATGTTCGAGTGTATTCACTTTTGCAGTCCGGGTTAACCACCTGCCCATCCCCCTTTTCTGTAACATCTCTTTCCTTCACTATATTCTAAAGCCTTTGTGGTGTATTTGCTTTTAGATGAAGGTAAAGTTTATGTTGCTAAAAGTGCATTTACATATATTGCTGTTTATTTATATATATATATATATATATATATATATATATATATATATTTTTTTTTTTTTGCTCCCCATTTGGGGGGCAGCTGACATCTGGAGCAAGAAAAACTGAATAAAATGGCGTTGGCTGCATGATTTATACCCCTGACGACCTGACGTCATGGAAGAGGAGACCGCAACCAACGCAGGACCCAAGACTTTGTTATTCAGGCCAACTGAGGGCAACCTGCCAGCAGATTACCCAAATGTAATGACTGCAACAGTGAATGCACTCGAACATCTACATTTATGGTAAGTGTACACAAGTGTACTTTTCTTTCTAGTTTGAGTTGCTAGTTAGTTTGGTTTGCAGCAAACTCGATCTGAGGGGAAGGCAGTAGATGGTGGTGCATTATGAATAAGGGGGAGAAGCTTGGAGCAGATGCTTGTAAAGTCGCCGGCTCAGCTCCGATATGGATCCGAATACCCACAGGTTGAAGAAAAATGAAGTACAACTACTCAGATGGAACATTATGGTGAGTACATAACTTTTTTTCATTTATGCAAAGTTTGCTCATGAATATTTTAGACTAATATAGCAGGTTTCCATAAATCTTCCACCTCTGGGATTTCTTTAGTTGTGATAAAGCTTTGTCTCCTCCACTAAGTACCCCGATGTTTGAAATGATGAATCTTTCACAAGTTTGTTTCTTTTTTTTTTTTTTTTTTTTTTTTTTTTTTTTGCTCCTGCTTCTGTCAACAGATCCTGGTGCTCCTCCTCATTCACAAGGTCTAAGTATCCCTCCTGCCCTCACCCAGATTTACTTTTATAAGGGTCAGGGCATTCTGGGTTCTTTGTCATTCTCCTGCTGGGGATAGTTTTACCCATTGGACCCACTCCTTGGACATACCCATAGCATCATGTTTGGGGAATGTGCATTGAGTGGATGAAGCAATTCTGGTCTTCATTTCTGCAAGGAGCTTACATCAACAAGCCACTCCACCCACATCTCCGGAAGCAGTCTTTTTTTTTTTTTTTTTTTTACTTTGCAGCCTCTGGCAGATCGTTCACATAGTTCGGGCTGCTTCATATGTCCCTGCACGTGCCTCACCCTAGAACAAGCGCACCTGTCCTCCCCTGCCAGCAACTCAGAGGCCCAAACCACTGACTGAATTCTGGTCACCCAGGGCAAAGTCAGGGCTTTATCCCTTGATGCCACGGTGCAAGCTGGTGGCCTTTTTGATTATCACAGGTTGATGACAGTCAGTTTTTTCTCATTGTTTGAATCTCTTGAAAGACTGCTTTAATGGCCATCTTCCAAATTCTCAAAGATTTTAAACTGCTGAAGCAGTATTAAACCCAAAGCACTAGCTAGCCCAATAATCATTGAATCTTTTGAGGATATCTCTTAAGAGTTTTCTTTAGAGCTGAATGACTGATTTGTTTACATTTCTTTACTAGAATAATCTGAACGGATTAGCAAAAGCAAAAACCTTTTCAACAGAGGGCCCAGGAGAAAAGGTGCATACATTAATATGAAAAAGGCAAAATAATACAAAATAGAAAATAAAAAAGTTACAATAATTTTCTTAGTATGATAAACTAATACAGGTAAGCTTTAACACACAGCAGCAAAAACAGGAGGCATTACTACAGATTTACAGTTACATAGGTTCATAGGTTGGTACTGGGCTATCTGCCCGAAGGCATATATTAGCCCAGCCATGTTGTGCGGTATTCACCGCCCCTTTAGTAGTCCCCTAGACCCTTGTACTAGCAACTAATTTATCACAGTTACATATACAATGCAGAGACCTACATGAATTACTTGGTACAGGGAAAACTGGTTCATTCAGTAAAGGAGAAAATTAAGTTAGCTCAAACAGTAGACAGGTGGGTAACGTATAATTGCACTCCTGCAGCAGTGATCCTTATGATGAGCTCAGTACAGTCACCATGAGAGATGTTTGAGAAATAGGACCATTGCTGCAATATGGGCTTTATCATTCTATCCTCCATTGGTTATGTCAAACTTTTTTTATATATATCATTAATGCTTTTCCATTACAGGCTGTACAGATGATTTTGGTCTGTTTTATTATATGTGAAGCTTGGTTATGTTAATATATGAGGTATTTTTGTAAATTCTTGCAAGATTTATTTATCCTGACCTGCGTTCCGTTAATAGTCTCAGGCTTTTGTAGTGCCTTTCATAGGTGTTTATTAGGCTAACCACCACAAGGGCCTTTGTAAGCCTAGCAATGCATCCCAGTTATCTGACAAGTTCCGATACCCTTGATAAGTGTAAGCATGGGCCTGGGAGATGAACCATTTACAGGTTACCTGTTTGCATTAGAGACATAGGTGCCAAACCAGGGACGAATTTTAAGTTTTCCATCCAATTATCCAAGTTGCACTTGAATTGCATTAGGGCGGATCTCTGCTTCACTTGGATTGGGTGCCTGTTTCATAGACAGGGTAGTCTCTGGGATACATACCTATCTCTCCAGCAGGTCCTATTTATATCACAGGCAAGGTGCAAGTCTTTAGAACGGGTAATTCTGGTAATATTTGTTTTGTGGATATGCAGGGGGGTCCATCAGATTGGGGTCTGACAATGCCCTGCATGCTAGGGATAGATCTCCCCTCAAAAGCCTGTAGGAGACAGAATACAGGGATAGGGCCTTGAGGTGGTCTGCATAGGGCATATTACTTGCCCTGTAATCTTTTAGTGAGGAACCTTTGTGGACATTCCAGTTGTTAGGTATGCCTGCTTAGTACATACAAAAGGGGAATTGTACTCTATGATAGTTCTGATGAATGCCAAATACAGTGGAACAATGGCTTCCTTGGACTGAGATGTCATACCTTTGTTTATAAGTTATGCAACATAGAATGATTTCCTCACCACTGTAGACACACGATGATCAAAGGCTAGATTACTACCTGTGTCCCTAAATCCCTGACTTCTGGGTCAACTCTAAGGGGTGTGTTGTCAATATGATAGTAACTAGGGATGGCTGACTCCCCAAAGGGTACTGTTATGAATTTCTTGGCATTTAGTTTTAGTCCATGGCTCTAGCACCAGTTTCTGTGTCAGCCACTCCTGGAGAATGTGTGTCAGTGTGAGTTTCAGTGACCGCTCCTAATTTGCAATCGTCTGCAAATTTAGTCAGGCAGAGACCACTGACGTTGTCCTTGACTTCTAAGAAGTATATGCCAAAAAGGAGCGGTCCAAGGACTAATCCCCGAGGGACTTCACTTGTGACTGGCCTCTTTGTAGAGGTGTACTTCCCAGTTCTAACTTCTAGGGTCCTGTCTGTGAGCCAATTGGAAATGTTTCCTTTTATAGGTTAATTGCCCTGAAAGGCTAGTTTAAGCCTAGCCAATAACCATTGATGAGACTCAAACCTTATATCTTTTGCTTTGAATTTTGTCAGGAGCATTTGTTGGTATTGATTTGTTTACCAATTTTTGGGCAGTAAAGAGCAGAGTAGGGGGTACAGTTGATATCTATAGCAGGATTCCCTTAAAAGACAGAGTATGTGATTGTTACACTGCATGCTTGGATGTCCTCCTCCTAAAAGGTCATGCTGGTGGACTGAATTCATTTGCAACTTGTGACTATGGATCTCCTGTAGCAATGATGATTTTGAGTGTGCAGCAGTGATCATTTTATTTCATCTGTTATGGTGAGTAACATTCACAGAACCTTTCTTTCTCTTCCTGTCTAACTTTTAAGTCCTTGCCATAGTCCTTGTGCTTTCCCCCTCTAGATACCATAGCTAGTTTAAAGATTACCTGGCTTATCAGTGCAACACAGTGCTGCTTATTACCTGCCTCCCTCATCCTTGCTAATTAACCTGTTACTCTAAGGAAACCAGAACCTTCAAAGTTTTTACTATCTTTGAACCCAGATGGAATTTTGTTTTTCATCACATTTGTCCTATTTTGACTTCTCTTCTGTTTATTTACTGCTTAAATTTATCTGTTCCCCATATCTAAAATCACGTGTACTCAAGACTTGTAAGAGCCTCCACCAGGCTTAATGTTTAAAAATATGTGGTAGTCTTCTGTAGCAGATAGCATGTAATTGTTAATTGCTAGTAGTAAGTCTATGTTTTTGTATAACATATGGAGTTGTTAGCAAATATTTGTTTACATTATTGCCATCACATTAGTCCACAATGATCAGTGCTGTACCCTGGTAAACAAATGCTAAAAAAAATTGCTTGTTTCTGAGGTATGACTAAAAGGTGTGTATATTTGGTTATATCATACCCCATTAACAAAAGAATGAATAAAAATAGCAAAAGCTGAGTTAATTTCTAATTCCATACTGTATTCTGGAGATTGCTATAGTTTCAGTAATAGCAATATGAGTTGTTAAAAATGTAAGCAAGCATGCATGATTATTGATTTTTCTGGTTATATTACGTGAACCCAGTTTCCCTGGTTTGCTAGCACTCTTCCAATTGGTAAGTCACACAACTTTTTTTTTTGTTAGCATCAGTGGTTCAACAAGTAGCACACTTGCCTTTGGTGCAGGAAAATTAGAAGGCTGTGGGTTCTATTCACATCCTAGGTGATCAGATTAATTTTCCCATTGTTGACACTGCAGTCTAGCATTAGGGGTGCTGCACTCCTGAGTGTGCTGTCCTTTGTATGAGACATTAAATCCAGGTCCCATCTGCCTGTGTTTGTGGTAGCATGTAAAGGATCCCATGACACTTATCGAAAAGGAGTAGGGGAAATTCCCTGGTGTCCTGGCCAAATTTCCCTGTTTCAGTATCTAGACCGCTTCTCATCTCCCATGAATAAAGATACTAGCTTAGTGGGATTAACTCAGTAAGCAACATTTCTGGTACAATTACCTGCTATCCTAGTCCAGGCCAAGGTTTCAAGCCATAGTATGACAATTGCCTATTGTACTTTTTGAAGAATGTCTCAGCTGATCAGTTGGAGCAAATGATTTTGGAGAGTTGCATACACTAAGGCAGTAAACATGCCACTTGTAGTGGCAGCACACACTCAGTATATTGTACATGTTCTTGTATGTTAACATGGAGCTGTGTGGTGAGTTGTGTAGAAGGATCACTTGTACCATTGAGAGTAGCAATGCAGTACTCAATAGACACACCTCCCTCCAGGTGGCAAATTGTGCAGAATTAAGTAAGCTGTATTGGTTAAGAGCAAACTTTGGAAGATGTGTATTGAAACAGTAAAGAAAATTTTGAAACTGAAAATGCCAGGATATGCCACTAAGATTTCAGTGTAGGTGATGTAAAATTAATTTATTTTTGACTTCCCTTTTTTTCCCCCTTTACAGAAGTGCAGTTCCGACCTTATAGGACTGATGATTTTATCACACGACTCTACTATGAAACACCTCGATTTACAGTTCTAAACCAAACTTGGGTTCTGAAGGCACGAGTTAATGATTCGGAACGCAACCCTAACCTTTCCTGCAAACGTACCCTCTCATTTCAGCTTATCTTGAAAAGCAAGATCAACTCACCAATGGAATGTTCATTTCTACTTCTCAAAGGACCTTACGATGATGTTAAGATTCATCCTGTTATATACCACTTTGTGTTCACAAATGATAGCAGCGAGACTGACTATCTGTCTCTTCCCATTATAGACTCTGTAGAGTGTAACAAACTGCTTGCAGCAAAAAATATAAACTTGCGTCTCTTTATATTTCAAATACAGAAGTAGAGGAGACTAGTGTACTTGAACAAAGAAAGCACCACTAAACCAGTTACCTCATAATGCATCTTGTGACACTTGTCATTTCAAAATAAAATTGTTAGCATGTGTGTATGCAACAATACTGCTGATATAGCTCCTTTGTCTCTCTTCAGTGTGCAGCAGGTAAAACAGAAGTGATACCACTGTGGCAATTTAAATTTATTTTTCAACTTACCTGAAATGTGTATAGAGAATTGTTATAATGTGATTTAAAAGCAAGTCTTAAGACAGCTAGCATGCAGCTTTCTAAGAACTGAAAAGTTATTTTTGGTAAAGTAAGCATGTAGTCCATTGTTTGTGTTGGTCATTTGCGTACTTAAATGAATTTTAAAACTTGCTGCCGGCGAGCTTTGTGAACACCTCACTTTTCATTACACTGCCAACCTTTCTGCAAGCCCTACTTCGTGACACTGGCTCTGTCTGCTGTTTGGCTATATCCTAGTGACATGAGGGAGATGTAGATGCTGGCTAAGTATTGCTGCAGTGGAAGAAATTTCTAAAAGTGTTGGACTAATGTTTGAAAGTGTAGGCAGTCAAGTTTCGGAACGGGGGCACATCTGCTGTTTTAGAATGATTGTGGAAATAGAAGATGCTCATATTTCTAATGACATGAAGGAAACAGTATTAAAAAAAGTAATGCTACATAAGAGAAGGGAGTATAATATGTTGAAGAGAGGCTCATGGTTTTTGTTTGGCTGCTGTCTTAAGATGAAGCAAATTGTTCTAATATTTCCTTTCATTTTCATAACTCTTTCCTGACCAACAATAGTAAGTGGCATTTAAAGAACAGTGAATTAGTTTGAGGGGGCAGTATTTTGACAGTTACAAGTGTAGAGTTTTTTTTTATTCTGCTGCTAGAAGTGTTTTAATGTCAAGTTTCCGCAGTTGGCTAGACTATTGTGTTTCTTGACATTTTTTCAGGATATTACATTATGATAATGAATATTTTCATAATCTTAATGTTAATGTTGCAAGACAAGACTGAAAGAGAACACAATTCTGCAGTGTACTTATTCAAGTCTTAGAATTCCAGGTTTCTGTTTGCATAGAGATCAAAATATGAAAGTGCAAAGGAAAAAAGTGCATTTTGTAGTGGTTAACGTTTCAAAGACTGTGTTCAAGTAATCATAAGTTTAGAGCATTGTTTTACTCTTCACAGTGGGTGAGTAGTTGTAGAAACTGATACAGTTTTGATTTCAAGTCTCTTGCCACACTACTTAAACAAATGTTGGATTTATTCAGAGCACTAAATGACACGAGAGAGAGAGAGAGAGCACCGGGAGAACATTAATTCCACTTTTAGTTTCAGTGAATGATTATCATGCATTATTCAGACCACTACCATGTATATTTTAGGAAGCCTTGTCCAGGAGAGGTAAGAATGTAGTAAACTAGCATGTCTGTGTGGCTTATCCTGATGAGAAGTATGGTGATAATTGTAAGTTTTAATTAAGTAATGCCAACCAAGTTCAACATCTTAGCTTAGCCTTTCTATTTTCAGTAGGTGATTGTGCAGTGTGCCCTGTTCAATTACAACAAGAAAAATACTATGTACAGTTTTTTGTTTTTCTCATTTATTTCCCATTGACAGTTGACAATCTACCACCCCCTACCTCAGCTGGTCCATGTATTCCTCATGGGTGAGAATCTACCACTGAAGCTATCATATAGGCACCCTTCAGGGGATTTTATGAGTAGGTCCCTAACCTCACCAGCTGCATGGGTGGGAATATGCAACCCACATCCCCTTCCCATATGAATGCACTCTCAATGTGTACCCACTGTGAAGACTACAAGCCTACACTGACTTGTTAAGCCAAACGCTTTCCCTCATGTCATCTTTGTATCAACTGCTCCCCCCAAGAGAATGTGACAGCTCATGCCCTGCTCTGACACTCCATCCCCAAGGTTGGCATGCTTAATGTCCCACACCATTTCAAACAGTTGCCAAGGGCCAGTAATCAAACCCAGATTGTCTGGATTAGAGTTAGGGCTGTCTCTACACCAAATATTTAGTAATACTGCTTTGTTTGCCATTTTATTGCATGCAGTTTCTATAGGTTTGCACTAGAACAGTGCATTCTTTGTGAAGAAATACTTAACCAGGAATAGGACTTCTGAACATGTTTCAGACATTAGATTGCTTAATTTACCAAAGAAGTGTACTATTTTTGCCATTACTACTTTGCCCTCTATTGTTCCTTTATATTACGTTATCATATAGGATTTGGTGCCCATTGTATTTAAATTTGACACCCATTATATTCCCCTCATTGATGTATGAACAAGTACAGAAATGCAGTTTCACTTTGAGATTTGGAGGAGTTCTTGGGATCCCAGAAGAAGCAGAATTGGGAAGCAACACCAGAGAGAGAGATTTTCTGCAGTGGAGTTCTGTGAAAAAAAATCTTCATAACATAGTCCCTGTTGGTAGTGCCCCCCTGAGGGAGCCATGAGTAAGACTTGGAACTACCTGCTTGCATAGTGTGCTGGAGTGGCTTGCCTTGTTAGATGCACAGAATATTGACTTTGTACATTTTCCATTATGTGTGGTTTGTCTTTCACATCTGAGTAGTGCCCTTTAAATGCTTCATTTCCTTTTCCTCTAGTGCTGTAGATTTTAAGTTTTATAATTTAGCCACCTGAAGTTGACTGTTAGCGTCTGTACAACAGTAATTTTTTTACTAGTTTAATTTATTTTAAACTGCATCTTCGACTAATGTATTTCTGACTTTAATAAAAGTTTGTATGGTAGACCAGTTGTTCTTTGACTTGTTTGGTATCAACAGGGAACTGTTCATTTTCATTGTCAACTTAATCCAATTCAGAGAGCCAGTGGACTGATGTATGCATTTGATATAAGATACAGAGTCATTCCTTGACAGGACTGTAGTCCTCAGGGCACATTTTCCTAGGAGCAGTTTTGGAACCTCACCATTCTACCTTATGTCTTCGGCATGTGAGAGGAAACAGGAGATTATGATGAAAAACACTCAAACGCAGGGATTGTGAGCAGACTATATACAGATGAATCCTCGGCTGTCAGCCTAACCAGATAGGCAAATGCTATGTTTAAATCCATTCTTTTCTGAATAATACTATAATTCTTTCTGAGCAGGCTGTTTTAAGGGAATATAGAAAAAGAAAGGTCCAAAGACTGGATAAACGCTTGGTTTACACCTCAAAGCAGTAGCAAAAATAAAGTAAAACAAACTGACCACGGCTGAATAAGTTCCAAATTCAAAGTTCCAAAAAAATAAAGCTTTAATGAGAAATACTAGAGTAAGCGTTTTAGCGATTCAACAACTAATTGCTTCTTCAGACTCATTCACATACATCAAGACAATAAATTTAAATCAAAACATGTCCAATCAAACAGCTGTTACTCTGTGATGTCATTACCAATTCATTAAGAGCAGAAATATAAATATATTAAAACACCTTTTGTTAAAAACACATATGTTAAAAAACAGAAGTATAAAAACTGCTTCATTCAATGTTTCAATGGTCTTGATTTCAAGAAGGGTTTCAAAGAAGCTGCTCTATTTAACCCCGGGGGCTTATCTGCCTGTAATTGCAGAATCCGTTTCTGTCCTGCCTCTTCCACTTTATTCTTAATATCCCCTCCCCTATTATTTTTGTTAATAATTTCTGTCACCATAAAGTTAAAAACATGTTGTGAATTTTTTGCTTGTACATGTTTGGCCAGAGCACTAGTGTCTTTTTTATGATCTATATCCCTCAGGTGCTCAAGCACACGTTCTTTAAGGCACCTATTGGTTTTGCCTATATAAAATGCAAAGCATTTAGTGCAGAAGCTAAAATAAACTAAGTTATGTGTTTTACAGTCTGCATAGAAACTAATCTCAATGATGAAAGTTAAGGTAGGGTTCTGGAAGACAGATTTATTATACACATAATTGCAGGCTATGCAGTTTTTACAGGGAAATGTTCCTATACTTTGTGATGGTATAGGCTGTTTTGAGGTGCTTGATTTATAGCAGAGCTGTCATTTTAAAGATTTCTTATTGATAAAAGAAAAATTTGGTTTGTCCTCTAGAACATTGTGCAACTCTGGCACTGAGTGCGGAATATTCCACTTTTCAAAGATCCCACAGAATCTCCTGATGTCACTAGAATAAGTTACTGGAAACCTAATTTTCACATTACCACTACGTATGATATTTTCTTCCCCGGTGACTTCTGAGAAGAATGGTTTACCTCTATTGCTTCGTTTATCATTCATATTTTTAGTACTACTATCAATGTCTCTATTACTTTAACCCCTATCCTTAAATTCTTTTTTTAGTAATGATACTGTATTATTTAGGCCTTCATTAGTATTATGTAGGCGACTGGCTCTCATAAATTGTCACTTTATGACATTTCTATGTAGATGTCCAGGATGCATACTTGCTTTATGTAGGATGTTGTTTCTACGACTAGGCTTCCTGTACATACTGGTGGCAATCTCTTTAAATTGTGACGTCTTAACATAAACATCTAAGAATTCAATCGATTCATGTGAACATTGATAAGTAAATCTAAGAAATTCTGTGGTGCTATGGAAATAATCAATCTGTTCATCTGTTGTGCCCCCATAACAAAAAACATCATCTACAAAACGTGTATACCATAAAATTTTATCCAGAAATGTATTATTCTGTAGCAAAAATTCATTCTCCCACGCTACTAGTACTAGGTTGGCGTAGCTATTTGCACATGCTGTGCCCATAGCTACGCCAACCCTCTGTAAATAGAATTTCTCATTAAAAGTAAAGACATTGTTATCCAATATAATGTCAAGTAATTCACAGATCAAATACTTTTAGCATTATTATATGCTTGCTTGTCATTCAGTATATCACGTATTTTGTCAATACTCCAGTTGTTTGGTGTTACTGTAAATAAAGAAGTAATATCCATGGTCACAAACATATATTCATCATTTAAGGCTTATACCCTGCTGTATAATAAGTTCAAAAATGCTTTCATGTCCTTAAGTACAGTATCACATAAAGCCAAAATAGGATGTAAGCACTTTGCAACATAAATAGAAACAGCTTCTGTAACCCATCCTTTACTTGAGACTATGGGTCTCCTGGGTGGGTGGGTTATGTTCTTATGTACCTTTGGTAATCCATAGATGATAGGTATGGTAGGGTACTCTAACTGAAAATAATTAAGAAGGTCTTCAGAGATTTGCTTTGTTACAAAAAGATCAAAAATAAAAACAGACACTCTATCAATAATGCCCTTTACTTGCCTTTCATTAATGGCTAAGTAAGTCTCTTCATCATTCAATAGCTCCATCATTTGTTGATATAAAACGATTTATCCATCACCACTATACTACCCCCTTTATCTGCTGGCCTTGTCTATATACTAGGGGATACCTTTAGTTGTATTAATGCTTCAGTTTCCATTTTGGCTAAATTATGGAATACAGGTGAGTTATCCTGAGCATACATATCTCTAATCTCATTTTCACACACACTAGCAAAGGTTTCTATAACCGGTTGTGGTTTTGGTACATATACACTAGGATGTTTAAATACATTTATTTGACAAGTTCCAGTATCCTTAAATATTGTTTTTAAAGTTAATGAACGAGAGAACAGTTTAAGTTCTTTCAATATATCAGTCAATGATGTTTTCTGTGCTAGAATAAAACTTAAACCTTTATTCAGAAGGGATACCTGTGCTGCAGTTAGTAGAAAACTGGATACATTTATTACCAGGTCTTGGGATTTTTTGCTCCGTGTAGTCATCACATTTGAATATGTTCCTCGTTCCTTCTGCTGTCATATCCTGCCTTTCCGATTCCTGCTGTTTGATCTCTCCCTTATTGGTAGTGCTTTCTTCAAGACAAATGTAGAATGGAGGTTTGTGTCATGTCTTTCGACTCTAAAAAAGTCAGAGAGGTGGACACAGCCTCATTATTCCTATTCCCATTGCCTGCATTCGTTTTAGTTGAAGCCGGAGTTGAAACTTCATTCACACTGGTGCCATTTTCAAAAATAGGCTCTGTGTGTTCTATTCTGACGTTGACATCAGCAGTACTTTCAAGATCCCTAGTTAAAGTGATAGTGTCACCTTGATTAGATGCATTAGAGACATTGGATAAATTAGTATTACTTACTAGGGCATCAGTATTAAATGCTGCTTTCCTGGGCCATGAAAAGACTTCTTTACACTGAAAGTCATTGAGGTCACATTGTAGTTTCCTCATTTTTGTATTCTGTAGTCTTTTATCATAGCCCTGTATATTATCAAACAAATCATCTAGTTTGCTGCCTAAAACCTTAGTAACTTAACTACTGCTCAAGTAGACCTTCTAAGTAAAGGTTTGAAGTATATACCTAATACTACTGACACTATAGTGCAAGCAATAACAGATTTGAAACTATTTGTGAGAAATGTGAGTTTGAAACTAATTTTTAAAGAAATAGATTCGCGACCATTTGTTTGTAAAAAAAATTAAGCACTTTTTCACCTCTGTTATGTCCGGTGTTGATTGCTTTCTCAGATGTTGAGAAAGAGTTGAGAGATTTCTATTCTAAAAGGAATAGGAAAAAAATATATAATCTGTGTTATGCTGAATATGAGGCATTAAGAAAGCTAGAAAAAGATGATAGGTTAATAGTTAAGCAAGCGGATAAAGGAGGTGCAGTAGTAATAATGGATAGGGAAAGTTATATGGAAAGTTTTAAAAGTATTTTAAATGATGATTTGACTTTTAAAGGTATAACTTACAGTGAAGTTAGAAAGTGTATTTCACATGTTAACATGATAATATATGATTTAAAATTGAATAATGACATAACCATTGATTTGTTTAATTATTTATCTGTGCCGTGCCCTAGAATACCACAAATATATGGGATTCCGAAAATACATAAATGTTTTGAGAATCCACCTCTGAGGCCAATTGTCTCAGGGGGGGATTGGGTAACCGAACCAATTTCAAAGTATCTACAAATGAGACTAGGGAGATACTTGAGTAAATGTCCCACTGTGTTAAAAGATACTAATACTTTCCTTTCTGATTTGTATAAATGGTATGTTGACAGTATAGGAAAAGATTTTATTTTTGTGACACGGGACATTACATCACTTTTCACAGTAATCCCAAATGATTATGGAGTGGATGCCATACGTAACTTTCTTAATAATGAAATTAGTATGCAAGCTAGAGAAATAGAAAATATATGCACTTTGCTACAAATAGTATTAACAAAAAATATTTTTATTTTTGACAAAATGCCTTACTTGCAGCTGACTGAGGTGGCAATGGGCACCCCAGTAGCAAATATGTATGCCAATTTGGTATTGTATCAATGGGAGAAACATTTTATACTTAGTGAGGAGAATAACTTGAATACTAGGGTCAAGTTTTATAGGAGGTTCGTGGATGATTGTTTTCTAATATGGGATGATAATATGGGAGAATTAAATGATTATATCATATATTTAAATAGTTCTACAGAATTTCTAAAGTTTAAAATGTTGGCATCAGAAAAAATATAGTATTTTTGGATATTTGTTTATATAAAAATGAGGAGAGAATAGAATCTACAATATATAAGAAAGAAGTGAACACTTGTAGATATATTAGTAGAAGTAGTATGCATGCACCACATACATTTAAAGGCATAATGAAGGCACAAATGATAAGGGCTAGTAAACTGAATACTGAAGATAGTAATTTTATAGTTCGGGTTAAGGAAATGATACAAGAATTTGAGGGGAATGGCTACCCCAGACAAGTTATAAATGATACATATGAAGATGTGTTGAGAGGTAAAATGGATAGATATAAGCCAGTTCTTAGTAGAGAAATGGAACAACAACCTCAGCTGTTGGATAAAAATGAAAATATGTTGAGATATGTCACTACATTTAATCTCAATACGAAATATTTACGTAATATAATAGAGAAAAATTGGCTTATTTTAATGGCTATGCCGGAGATTAAAGTTATAGTAGGAGAGAAAACGCAGTTTGCATATAGGAATTCTGAAACGTTAAAGCAAAAGTTATGTTATAAGGATTTCCAAGAAAGATCCCAACGAAGAATGGGAACGAAGAAATGTTTTAATTGTAGTTGTTGTAGTGATATATATGACAATGCAAATATATTTGAACATCCAACAAAGTACAGTTGTGTACCTACCATAAATGTAGATGTTCGAGTGTATTCACTGTTGCAGTCATTGCTCTTGGGTTATCCTGCTGGCAGGCTATCCGCAGTCTGCCTGAATTCCAAAGTCTTGGTCTGGTGTCGGTTGCTGTTGCCTCTTAACTGACGTCAGTGCACCAGGGGTATAAAAGATGCAGCAGATGACATTTTCTTCAGTTTTTCTTGCCCCAGATGTCAGGTGCCCCCAAAAGGGTAGGCTAAATAGATTATGCCAATAAACATGCATGCACTAAAGTAAACATTTCCTTCACCTACAAGCAAATACACCACATAGGTTGTATAGAATAGAGAAGTACAGATAAGACCCAGCAAATGAAAGGGGGGTGGTGGGAGGGGTAACCTGGAATGCAACAGTGAATACACTCGAACATCTACATTTATGGTAGGTACACAACTGTACTATGTTCATCGTGCTTCACTGTTGCAGTCATTACTCTGGAGTTGAATCCCAAAGCTGAGGATGGGTGGCTGGGCTAAATAGGATTAGGAGAGGCTATGAGGTCCTGCAGAACTGCAGTGGGCAAAGCCTGCTCTCGATTTAGAGTAGAGAGGTAAGTGGTAGTGCTTTGTAAAAGTGTGCACTGAACTCCAAGTTGCAGCCTCTAAGATGTCTTTGGTTGGTACTCCTCTGAGGAAGGCTGCTGAAGTGGCTGCTGCTCTGGTAGAATGTGGCCTAATGCCCTTAGGCTCTGATTTGCCATGCTGTGAGTAGCAGAAACAAATACAATGGCCTATCCATTTTGAAATAGTCTGTTTTGAGATGGCTTTTCCTTGTGATCCTGCAGCATATGCCACTAAAAGTTGCTCAGTCTTTCTGAAAGCTTTAGTTCTGTCCAAGTAGAAGCGTAGCTGTCTGTGTATGTCCAAAGAATGCAGAAGTCTCTCACCCTTGTTCTGTGGGTTTGGATAAAAAGTAGGCAAGTGAATGGATTGGTTAAGGGCCACACTGGACACCACATTAGGCATAAATGTAGGGTTCGTCCTCAGAGAAACCCTGTCTGGATGGAAAATGATAAAAGGTTCCACAGTCATGAGTGCCTGTAACTCCGAGACTCATCATGCAGAGGTTATTGCTAGGAGTAGAGCTGTTTTCCAGGATAAGAATTTTATATCAGCCTTTGAGGCTGGCTCAAAAGGAGGCAGTGTGAGTTTTTCCAAGACATAATTGAGGTCTCATGCAGGTATTGGTGTTCTCCTTGGAGGTCTTATCTTTTTGGCCCCGCTGAGGTACTGCCTTATTAAAGGATGAGAAAAGATAGGTGGTTCCATATTGTAATGGGCTGAAATGGCAGAGGCATGAATCTTAATTGATGAAAAGGATAGGCCTTTGTACAGCATCTCAGTTAAGTATTGTAAAATCTGAGGAATATTTGGTACAAACATGTCAATTCCTTGTTCCTGGTTCCAAGCACAGAATCTCTTCCATTTTTTTGCATAAGATTTTCTGGTACTGGGCCTCCTGGCCTCCAAGATAACCTCCATAACAGCTTTTGTAAGAGGAGTGTTATGAATGGCTACATTATCCGCCATGCTGCCAGATTTAAGGTCCTGAGTTGGCTGTGCAGGATCTGATTGTTTTGTTGGGTCAGTAAGTGAGAAGTTTGAGGCAATGTCCAGGCTGGACCTTGAGACAAGTTCTTTAGGATTGGGTACCAGTGCTGGCGTGGCCAGTCTGGGGCAATCGGTATCATTTTTGGCTTCTCTTGTCTGACCTTTAGGAGTACCTTGGGGAGGAGAGGCAGTGGAGGAAAGGCATATACTATTAGGTTTTTCCAGCTGAAGGATAGGGCATCCACTTTCCATGCTTGCTTGTGATAAATCATTGTGCAGAATCTCTGTAGTTGGCAGTTGTGAGGGGAGGCAAATAGATCTATGTCTGGGCATCCCCATTTCCTTGTTATCATGCTGAAGACTTGTGGATCCAATTTCCACTCATGGGAATCCATGAGGTTTCTGCTTAGTTCGTCTGCCAGAGTGTTTATCTTTTCTGGCAGGAATTGTGCTTGCAGGTGAACTTGATAGGTCAATGCTGTGTCCCACAAAGTCATGGCTTGTCTGCAGAGGGGGTAGGAATGTGTGCCTCCCTGCTTGTTTGTGTACCACATGACTGTAGTATTGTCCGTCTTTATCAGTAGTTGTCCTGGATGAAGTAGATCCTTGAAGGCTGCCAGGGCATTCTGAGCAGCCAGCATCTCTTTTTGATTGATATGTAGATGCATCTGGCTTGCGGGCCATGTGCCCTGAATACATTTTCCTGCCTTGTGGGCCCCCCAGGTATAATCTGATGCATCCGTTGTTAGTGTCTGCCTGGCTGTGGGTAAAGTGAATGGCTGTCCCTTGTTGTGGTGACAGGCCTGTGCCCACCATTGAAACTCCAGAGGTTACAAAATTCCATTCTGTCAACCCCCCTTACTGTCAAGGAAATCCCTTCCATATGTTCCACCCAATCTGAAGGACCAAGCAGTAATAGAAGTTTCAAAACTGCTAGAAAAAGAGTCATCCAGGAAGTCCCGGCAGACCAGCATGGCTCTGATACTTACTCAAGGTTCTTTTTGGTACCAAAAAAGATGGGACTGGAGACCGATTCTGGATCTCAGCAGACTAAACAGGTCTGTACAAAGAACAAAGTTTCGGATGGTCACGCTACAGTCCATTCTACCCTTTCTGGGTCAGGGCAATTGGATGTGCTCAATAGATCTTCAGGACGCGTACTACCATATCAAGATGGACAGGCGCTCCAGGAGATTTCTTCGCTTCCGGCTGGGAGCCAGTCATTACCAGTTCAGAGCTCTGCCCTTTGGTCTCACCACAGCCCCCAGGGTGTTCACCAAATGTATGGCAGTAGTCACGGCTCACCTGAGACTTCGAGGATTCCAGGTGTTTCCATATCTAGACGACTGGCTCCTCTCTGTGCTACTACCAGGCATCAACTTCTTCAAGCCAGGGACTACACAATCACAATCTGCTCCCAGTTAGACATTACAATAAACTTCGAAAAATTGCCTTGTTGCCCTGTCAATCTATCACCTACATAGGTGCAGACTTAGACACAAGGAACATGTCCGCAAGGCTACCGCCAGAAAGGGTGTCTACAATTCATCAGCAAGTACAAATTCTGATGCAGAGCAGAAGAATCCAAGTCAGGTTCATCCTTCAAATTCTGGGTTCCATGGCAGCAGCCATTCTTCTAATCCCACTGGCCCGCTTTCACATGAGGATCCTTCATTGACTTCTGTTCACACAGTGGTCTTTCCAACAGCTGCCCATGTCTCACATGATCATGATTACAGAAGCATGCAAAAGGCACCTTTCCTGGTGGATGGTCTCCCCACTAGTGACTGAGAGCAGACCCTTCATTCAGCCCCCTCCAGTAGCCACAGTGACCACAGACGCCTCCCTGATAGGGTGGAGGGGGCATTATCAGGGCAGGACAGTACTCCCTCACGAGTACCATCTGCACATAAACGTCCTAGAAATGAGCCATGCTCCTAGCATTGCAAGCCCTTTAGGACTCTCTTCCTTCTGGGACCATTGACATGTCAGTGGTGTGTGGTTACATCAACAAGCAGGGCAGAACCAGGTCCTACCCCCCGTGTCGAGAAGCACTCAGACTGTGGCAGTGGGCGATTTCCTCCCAACGTTTTCTGATTGCGACGCACATCCCTGGGAGGTCCAACGTCGTAGCGGACAGGCTCAGCAGAGCTATCCTCATGCCTCACGAGTGGTCTCTAAATCAAGAAGTTGCGGATCTTCCGCAAATGGAGGCAGCCTTGCTGCGATCTTTTTGCCACCCCCTTCAACAGCAAATGCAGCAACTACTTCTCCCTTCTTCCGCTTCCAGGTCACTTACCCAGAGATGCTCTAATCCACGATTGGCCTCAGGGACTTCTTTATGCCTTTCCTCCATTTCCAAAGCTCATACAGAAAACAATATCATTGGGTTGCAAAATGATCCTCATTGCCCCCTACTGGCCTCAACAGATATGGTTCCCGTTTCTGCACCATTACCTTCTCGATCAGCCCTGGACTCTGGATCCGATTCCAGACCTACTAATTCATCAGTCAGGTGGGTTGCATCAATCCCCTCCAAATGCTCCAGCTCGCAGCTTGGTTGCTCCACTTCCAACCTTGCCAGGCTTCCCAGCATTTCCCCCGGCTGTACGTGAGATTGTCTCCTATCACAAGTCCACAACCAGAAAAACTTATGCTAGTAAATGGAAATGTTTTAATTGTTGGGCAGAGGCTAGGAACGTAGATCCCTTTTCAGCCCCAGTCCACGAAATTCTGAAGTTTCTAGCACAACATTTTCATTCCCGGTCCGCTTCTGCTGCAATCCGGGTTCAGTTAGTGGCCATTTCTAACTTTCATGTTGGTTTGTCAAATTCAAACATTGTCTCATAAGCTCTGTAAAGCTTTTTTGAGAGGGACTACTCTCCTTAAGCCTCCAGTGAGAGATCCCCCTCTGCCTTGGGACCTTAATTTGGTACTAACTTCCTTAACTCTGCCCCACTTTGAACCAGCAGCATCCTGCTCCATTAAGTTTCTATCTTGGAAGACGCTCTTTCTGGTAGCTATGACTTAAGCCAGATGCGTCTCTGAACTTCAGGCACTATGTGTTTGTCCTACATACTTGGTTTTTCATAAGGACAGGGTTGCTCTGAGGACTAATCCTTTGTTTCTTCCGAAAGTCTGCTCAGAAAATAATTTGAACCAATCTATAGACCTTCCTGTGTTTTTCCTTAACCACACCAACAAGGCAGAGTACAAATTACACCAATTGGACATTCATAGACTATTGCATTTTTATCTGCATAGGACAAAGGAAACAAGGAAGTCTGACCAACTATTCCTTTCCTATCCTCTAGGCAAGCAAGGTCTCCCAGTTTCCAAGGTGATCTTATCCAGGTGGTTGTCTCACACTGTTACCATCATCTATCAATTAAGGAACAAAGAGTTACCTATTAAACCAAAAGGTCATTCTACTAGGGCCTTGCCCACCTCTGTAGCCTTCCAGTCTAGATTGCCAATGGATTCTATCTGTGCAGCTGCTACGTGGGCAAATCCTCATACCTTTATTTCTCATTACAAGCTAGATATGGTCTCCAGGAGTAGAGCTGACTTTGGTTCCACTGATCTGAAGAGTCTGTTCCAATGAGCCACCCAGGATTGTAGGTGCTAGGGGGGCTGTCCCAACCAGCAAGAACAAAGGCGAGATAGCCAACTTAACATAAAGAAGTTATGTACCTACAATAACGTTCCATGTTAGTTGTCTTCATCTCGCCTTCTTTCTTGCATCCCACCCTCCGTCCCCCTGCCCTATTGGACCGAGAGGAGTTCTGGTTTCACTTGCTGAGTGTTCTCTGGTTTGTTTCTTCTACTGACTTAGAGAGTATGATAGGTATACTCAACTATTTGTTTGGACAGGTTTTTTTCTCTGTCTTTGTCTGGGGTTAGCTGTTTCAAACGAGATCTGGGTAGCTATCGCTAGGCATCATGGGATAATGGGTAGCCTTGAGCCAGTAAACAGCTCTCTAGCTATAGAAGGTAGCCGAGTCGGAGCCGAGGATCGGCTCTGATCCCAACCAGCAAGAAAGAAGATGAGATGAAGACAACTAACATGGAACGTTATGGTAGGTACATAATTTATTTTTTGTGACCATGGATATTACTTCATTTACAATAATACCAAACAACTGGGGTATTGAGAGAATATGTGGTATACTGAATGACAAGCAAGCATATAATAATGCTAAAATTAATTTGATCTGTGAATTACTTGACATTATATTGGATAACAATGTCTTTACTTTTAATGAGAAATTCTATTTACAGAGGGTTGGCATAGCTATGGGCACAGCATGTGCAAATAGCTACGCCAACCTAGTATTAGTAGCATGGGAGAATGAATTTTTGCTACAGAATAATACGTTTGTGGATAAAATTTTATGGTATACACATTTTGTAGATGATTTTTTTTTGTTATGGGGGCACAACAGATGAACAGATTGATTATTTACATAGCACCACATAATTTCTTAGATTTACTTATCAATGTTCACATGAATTGATTGAATTCTTAGATGTTTCTTTCAAGAAGTCACAGTTTAAAGAGATTGCCACCAGTATGTACAGGAAGCCTAGTCGTAGAAATAGCATCCTACATAAAGCAAGTATGCATCCTGGACATGTACATAGAAATGTCATAAAGGGACAATTTATGAGAGCCAGTCGCCTATATAATACTAATGAAGGCCTAAATAATACAGTATCATTACTAAAAAAAAGAATTTAAGGATAGGGGTTATAGTAATAGAGACATTGATAGTAGTATTAAGAATATGAATGAGAAACGAGGCACTAGAGGTAAACCATTATTCTCAGAAGTCACCAGGGAAGAAAATATCATACATAGTGGTAATAATATGAAAATTAGGTTTCCAGTAACTTATTCTAGTGACATCAGGAGTTTCTGTGGGATCCTTGAAAAGAACTGGAATATTCTGCACTCAGTGTCAGAGCTGCACAATGTTCTAGAGGACAAACCTAATTTTTCTGTTATCAATAAGAAATCTTTAAAAAGACAGCTCTGTTATAAATCAAGCACCTCAAAACAGCCTATATCATCACAAAGAATAGGAACATTTCCCTGTAGAAACTGCATGGCCTGCAGTTATGAGTATAATAAATCTGTCTTCCAGCACACTACCTTAACTTTCACCATTGAGATTAATTTCTATGCAGATTGTAAAACACATAACTTAGTTTATTTTAGCTTCTGCACTAAATGCTTTGCATTTTATATAGACAAAACCAATAGGTGCCTTAAAGAATGTGTGCTTGAGCACCTGAGGGATATAGCTAATAAAAAAGACACCAGTGCTCTGGCCAAACATGCACAAGCAGAGAATTCACAATATGCTTTTAACTTTATGGTGATATAAATTATTAACAAGAATAATAGAGGAGGGGATATTAAGAATAAAGTGGAAGAGGCAGAACAGAAATGGATTCTGCAATTACAGGCAGATAAGCTCCTGGGGTTAAATAGAGCAGCTTCTTTGAAACCCTTCTTGAAATCAAGACCATTGAAACATTGAATGAAGCAGTTTTTATACTTCTGTTTTTTAACATATGTGTTTTTAACAAAAAGTTTTTTTAATATATTTATATTTCTGCTCTTAATGAATTGGTAATGACATCATAGAGTAACAGCTCTTTGATTGGATATGTTTTGATTTAAATTTATTGTCTTGATGTATGTGAATGAGTCTGAAGAAGCAATTAGTTGTTGAATCGCGAAAGCGGTTACTCTTGTATTTCTCATTAAAGCTTTATCTTTTTGGAACTTTGAATTTGGAACTTATTCAGCCGTGGTCAGTTTGTTTTATTTTATTTTTGCTACTGTTTTAAGGGAATGTCTGATCATATTTATTGTTGAGCTTGACAAGGAAGAGAGAAAAGTCTCTCCTGAAAAAGACTGCAACACTCAATACATATAGAGGTGTTTTTCCCTTTCCTCCACAAACCTTTGGTCAGTTTTTAGGATTTGGCTTTGTTATTTAAAACAGGTGTTGGCTCTGTATCTTTCAGTTGTTCTTGCTGTTTCATGGTGGCTGCTCACAGTTTTACCGAAACCTAACACCAAATGGAGAGAAGGATGGAGTATACCACTAAATGACAAATAGCCAACAAAATATATACTCCTAGCTGTCAGCCACCAGTGATTATTACATTGATGGTGAACCTTTTGGGCTCGGTGGGTCATAAATTCAGAAAATGCCTATCGTGATTCTGCTGGTGTGTCACCCCTCCCCAAACAAGAGAAACAATTCTTTGCATATTCATTTATTTAACAAAAAATACAGTCCAATCATGTGTCCTATGTATTATAAAAGTAAAAGAAAAAAATCAGTGATTTGCAATAAGGAAAACGATATGCGCACTGATAATTGGGCTTAAAATAGTGCACCAAAACATTGCCCTACTTTTAATAGTAATTTTGAATTGAAAAAAATATGGAACACATTGCATTTGATTTTATTAATATCAATTAATGACTTTTTGTTGCTGACTTTTAATAGATAAGTAGGGGGGGGGATCACATATTTCTTGTATTTTTGTTCATTTAGTTTCTTTGGTAACTCGGGTGTTGGTGAATGCTGGTGTGTCACCTTTGACACACATGTCATAGGTTTGCTATCACTGGTTTATTAAGTGCTTTCATCTATGTAAATTGCAAGACTTAATCAGAACAAGAATACATTCTACCACATTTAAAAACACCAACATCATGTTGAACCAGTCCTTTCATAATAAAACCAAAGTCCTAAGACCACAAAAAAAGTATGTAAATAAGTACACCGATATACCTGCAAATAAACTTGCCTATAAAAAATAACTGGTACCAAATATGTAAACACAATACTGGCTATGGAATAAAGAAAGAGTCGTATCTAATGTTAAGCAGTTTTCATTTACTGCATTAGTAAACTTCATCAGACAAAATTAGTATAACAAATTCACAACATTTAAATAGTTACAAATTTGGCGCCCTTTTTCTAAAACAGGAAATGACACCACAAACCTAAAGATTACGCTACTTCCCCATTGCATGTACCATTATTCATGAGGAAATAAATATTCATATGCATTACTAAACATTTCAAGTACACCAAATACAAACAATATATGCAACTGTATAAATTAAAAATTATTATAAAGTGCCTAAGATATTGAATTGTCTATACATTTATGTAAATAAAATATTAATTTTAAATAAAACTTATTGTCCTTGCCGAAGCAACCTTTATCTACTTAAAGCTTTCAATTGTAAAATGCTGTTAATACTGCAAAGATCATTAAGTCCAGGCCATGCATAAGAATGAAGCATGAGCTGCCGTATAAGTTCTGTCTCTCCTAATTGTAGTTCCCAGGGATCACCTCTATTATTACTAAGCACTTGCTGCAGTATTGCAAATCTAAAATAATGATCATGCTGTTCATGCACGTTTAGCTAGTGCATTATTTAACTGATCTTTCCTTATTGCATACATGTGCTCATAAATTCTTTCCTTGAAAGACCTGGTGGTTTTTCCTATATAAAATGCTGGGCAGAGTTGACATACTGAAATATAGAAAACCCCCCTGCCTGCATGGCAACTGCAAGGTCCAAAGTTTAACAGTCCATGAAAATGCAGACCAGCAGACAGCAAATATTTAATGCTGTGCTAAATAGCACAGAACAAAGAGTGTGTCAGGCAAACCGGTTTCGGCTAAAATAAAAGTATCCTTCAGTGCATACCATGGTCTGTGTTTTCATGCAGAGTTGGCATATTGCCACATATTTTACCCCCTTAGAATTAAAATTAAGTTTGCCCTTAATAATATATTCTGTGCCCTTTATCTATATGCATTGGCCTTTTATGTGTCTACAATAATTGCACATTCCACATTTATTCATAATACCTACTGATTTATTGGCCATACAGCTTGTCCTGTCATTCTCCAATAGATTTTTAAAATTACTTGCTCTCCTTGCCACTATTTTGAAACCATGATGCAATTTTGTTCTAATATTCAAATCCTCATCCATAAGTTTCCAGTTTTTCGGTTTATCTTTATATCATCTATCACACATGATCAGCCAGCCACTTAATCGACATTTAAGCAAACCAAAACTGCAAAAAATTTTAAATGTTGAAAATATGTTGAATTTCGACATTTACGGCCACACTTCCACACCAGTGCTACCATGGGTCAAAAAGCAACATGGTTTTGTCGTTCGCTTATTCAAAATTCAACATTGGAGACGTTTGCACTTCGGTATTGGCGGAAGCCGGTTCGCCCATATTGGGATCGACGATGTAATGGTAAACCCAGTTTTTCATCATAATAACCTTAATTTCATAAAAATGTGTATTAAATGTTGTTATAAATAGTGCAGCATTGTCCAGGCGGTGCTCACTCACATCTAAGGCTATTGGGTTATTGTTATATGATAAAATAGGTTCAAAATGACCATTTGATCTTTTTGTATTTACTTCATTATACTATTCTCTAAGAATACGATTGGGATAACTTCTCTTTTTAAACATGTCAATCAAATTATTGCACTCTATTTCTGTAATGGACACGTTTGATTGTGAACAAAGAATATTAGATATACTTAATACAGATACATATCAGGAGGTTAGTAAAAATGAACTTAATGTAGCTTATAGAAGAGTGCATATGGCGCTTAATGATGTTTCTTGAAAATAGAATAGATATTGACACTTATAACTATTTAAATAGTATTTCTCTTGTAATACTCACCATATTTGTGGTGCCAAAGTTGCATAAGAATGTGAATAATCCACCATTACGGCCGATAATAGATGATCATAATTCTGTCACTTATGCATGCGCAAAATATTTGGATAACAGTTTAAAAAGACCGATAATGAAATGTCCCCAAATTTGCAAAGACTCATGGCATTTCTTTGAGTTAATTTAACATGCACAGTATTGTGATCAGAGTATATTTGTAACAGTGGTCTGTGATCCCTCATGAAGACAGTATACAGGCTGTAGAAATTTTTCTAGGTGCACAGGGGATTACACAGTCCAAAATTAATTTGTATACTGAACTCTTGGAAATAGTTCTTAAAAACAACTATTTATTTTGAGGGGAGATTTTTTACAACAGGTGGGTGTAGCCATGGGCTCACCTTGTGGCACAATTTTTGCAAACATACTTATGGCTGTGTGGGAACAGCAGTACATTTATGGTAGTGAATTTTCTTCAGCATATTAGCCCATATTTACGTTTGGGTGACATATTCATCCTTTGGAAGGGTAGTCAAGCAGCACTAGATTTATTTCTCTCATATATTGATACAACCACTTCTTATTTGACATTCACACAAGTGGACAGCAATGACATTAATTTTTTTAGATGTTATTTTGAGTAAGGGTAGGGATAATAAAAGATTCATAGCAAATATTTACAGAAAATCGACCTACTCAAATTCATTCTTGCATTTTTCTAGTGCACCCCTGGCAATTAATAAGAAATCAGTAGTTAAGGGACAGCTTGTCTGGGCAGCAAGGATGGTTAGCTTAGATAAGGACTTTGAAATAGAGTGCAATAATTTGATTGACATGTTTAAAAAGAGAGGCTATCCCGATCATATTCTTAGAGAATTGTATAATGAAGTAAATACAAAAAGATCAAATGGTCATTTTGCACCTATTTTATCATATAACAATACCCTTAGATGTGAGTGAACACCACCTGGACAATGCTGCACTGTTTATAACATTTAATACACATTTTTATGAAATTAAGGCTATTATGATGAAAAACTGGACACTTATGGATGAGGATTTGAATATTAAAACAAAATTGTGTCATGGTTTCAAAATGGTGGCAAGGAGAGCAAGTCATTTTAAAAATCTATTGGAGAATGGCAGGACAAGCTGTATGGCCAATAAATCAGTAGGTATTATGAGTAAACATGGAATGTGCTATTATTGTAGACACATATATCAAGGCCAATGCTTACAGATAAAGGGCACAGAATATATTATTAAGGGCACATTTCATTGTAATTTTAAGGGGGTAATATATGTGGCAGTATGTCAACTCTGCCCAGCATTTTATATAGGAAAAACCACCAAGTCTCTCAAGGAAAATGTATGAGCACATGTATGCAATAAGGACAGATCAGTTAAATAATGCACTAGCTAAACACGTGCATGAACAGCATGATCATTATTTTAGATTTGCAATACTGCAGCAAGTGCTTAGTAATGATAGAGGTGGTCCCTGGGAACTACAATCAAAAAAGGCAGAACTTATATGGCAGCTCATGCTTCATTCTTGTGCATGGCCTGGACTTGAAGATCTTTGCAGTATTAACAGCATTTTAAAATTGAAAGCTTTAAGTAGATAAAGGTTGCTTTGGCAAGGACAATAAGTTTTGTTTAAAATGAATATTGTATTTATATAAATGTATACACAATTTAATATCTTAGGCACTTTATAATTTTAATTTATACAATTGCATATATTGTTTGTATTCGGAATGTTTAGTAATATATATGAATATTTATTTACTCATGAATAATGGTACATGCAATGGGGGAAGTAGCATAATCTTTAGGTTTGTGATGTAATTTCTTGTTTTAGAAAAACGGCGCCAAATTTTAAACTATTTAACTGTTGTGAATTTGTTATACTGATTTTGTCTGATGAAGTTTACTAATGCAGTAAATGAAAAGCACTTAACATTAGATACGACTCTTTCTTTATTCCATAGCCAGTATTGTTTGCTTTATAGTAGTTTGTGCATTTCATTTTGTTTTTCATTAGTACCAAGTATGTATTATAATTTAGCTGACATCATCTGTAAAATACTCCTAATTGATAATGAATCATTAATGCAAGGAGGGGTGGTAGCATCCAATAAAAGCTGCCAAAACAATTTCATATATTCTACTTTTCCACTCCACACATGTAAGATGGACCAGAACTTTATTTAAAAAAATTGTTTATGTGCACACACACACACTTTAAAACTCCTACATCCATTTGCAAGCTTACACATTACATTATTCATGTCACCTGTTCTTATACATTAATAATGCTAATAAATTCTTTGTTTTAAATCCCTTTCATTTTTTCCCAAATAATATTCCGTACATGTTAAATTGGGTTGGATTTGATGACGTTTTGAATGTTTTAAAATGAACACTCATCTTGTGTTTTGGAATAAAACATTTTCTACAGCTTTCCTGAGCTTTTAGTGGTTTTCTTCTGTGAATTATCTATATTAAAATATAATTTCATCAAGATCTACAATAACCTTTTGAAGTAAACTAATCATTTAAACACAGCAAATGTTTAATATTAGAAATATTAAACCATGTAATACAGGCCCATTGGATATATACAAATGACCCCTTAAGGACATCAAGTATTTCAGCTGTATGGCTTCTGAATGCCCATGACTTTTTACTTTCTTTTTCATTTTTAAGTCTTTGTGGATTCATTCAAGATTACAAGAGATTTAAGGATCACACAATGAAAACCCTAGCTCAGCTAGGTGGTTCTTGTAGTTTTTACTGATTGGTTGGTCTGTGTGACCTTTTTACTGTTTGGTTTTAATACTGGAAATCCACACATGCACAAAAGTAAAGCAACTGTTATGAAAATAAAATAAAAGATTTTGATTGCTCCTTACCAGCCTGTAAATAAACTGACTAGCCATTTAAACCAAGTATCATTATAGTTGGGTCAAATAGTTTCTCCCACCTTTAGTATGACTTATTTATTTTTTTAAGTAGACACTCTATTATCTGGAATATAGGTACAGCATTCTAATCGGATTATACTTCATGTACCCCCTTCCTCTGCTTGCAAGTAATCTAAAGCATCCTGTTTTGTAGCATTGCTGTCTGCATAGCTGTAATTTCTGCCATAATTTATAATAGTACTATAAGTTTCACTGGGTAATGCGTCTGTTGACTTAGAAACCTTTCTAAATTCCCAAATAAACTTAGTTATTCCATACCATGGGATTATACCCATTCTTAATCTGGCAATTTGAATTGTGCTTTTAGATGGAATTCAGTAGTTTACAAAACACATTCCTATTTAATCTGCTAGCAACCATTTAGAAACTTTTCTTCCACATACAAAATGCATACCCCCTGTTAAAGTTTATGAAAGATCACTATCATCTTGTGCAAAATCACTTTAATTGAACATTTTTTCTGACAAGTAATGTAACTTCAAACAATATGAGGCTATTGTATTGTCATCTCGGCTTGTTCTGGTAGAAATGCTATACTGTGTACAGTTATGTCAGAGTGTAGGTTTTGTCCTTCTCTTTCTTATGTTGCTGTTAAAACTAGCCAGTATTGTTGCTCTTCCCACATTTTTATTAGTAAAGATACATTCATGAGTTATTTTTACATTGCTCTAGCTTGTACCTATTTTTGATAAATGCAGTAACAGGTTCAGCCTGTTATTTATTAGAGAGAATATTCTATTTTCATTTGATATTGATCAGTTTCTGTTTTATATAGTATCTGTGAAATTGCATGGTACAGTATTAATGATACCCTAACCATGACATTGGTTTCTGAACACATCTAACATCATATGAATAGGCAGAATGCATAATAATGTGTATTAAAATCTGCAATCAAAAATTCTGCACTAGCAGTTTTTTTGTCTTACTGTCCTAGTGAAAGATGAATTGGCTGTTAAAATAACTTGCTGTACATATTCCAACAATTAACATGACAAATATCATAATTAACTGTAAATATTTAGCAGCTCTTTTAAGTTTATACATCACTGCATGAAACAAAATGATCCATAACCATGACTAGAATAAATACAGTAATACTGAACATTTTTGCAGTTAACGCAAATTGATAAAATGGAAAATAACTGAGGCTATCAACTAAAATTTTTTCAGTATCATAACACTGAGCCATTTTTCATTTTGATTGCTCTTTTTTTTCTTTAGCCAACTTCTTGATCTGATATTGATGTGTCATTTTCTAGAACCAAAAATGAAAGCAGCATCAGCCATTTAGGTGTGCCACTTTCTCATCTTGCTGCTTTCTTTTTTGTGTATATTAATGGTCCTAACAGTGAGGTCACATAAGGACCTTCCCAGTTACTGTTCTAGGGGCCTGCATGCAAAATGACTGCTTAATAGTTAATCTTTTGCCATGTTTGTAAGTATATTGTGGGTTCTGGTGGTACTTTCAGTTTTCTTCTGCAAACTTTCTGCCAAAGACTTATTGTTATCGTACACTGTGCTGTGCTACTGTTACTTCAGTAACTCTTTTTTTCCCTATCATGTTCTTGTAAAATCTTTTAAAATGTAGATGCCAGTACTTGAGTTTTACTGTTGGGTGTAACTTTTCTACCTGCACATGTCCCAGAATTTGGTGACTGAAATTTAGCATTTATTTGACAAGCATAGCTGGTACAAGTGGCAAATTTTGACCTCTGAGTCTTGACCACACACATTATCATACTTAACCCAATGGCAGTATTTTACACTTGCTGAGTTCATTAGCTTGACCACAAGAGTTCCCGTAGGTCTTTTGCATCACTAGGTTTTCATGTATGTACATTAACTTTACTGACCCTGACTTTTGGTGTTGGATATTAAAGATGTTCTGGTCTTAGCTTCTACCTTTGATGCAGCTTATGGAACTGCATTTCCCTGGTAGAAAAGGTTGACTCCCACAGTGCAGTGTGTTTTAAGTATGCACACACTCCATTTGAGAGAGTGCTGCTGTTCCAACTTAAAAAAAATCTGTGTTTTTGTTTGCTAGTGTTTTTGCTACTGCCCACAAACCCTACCCTTCTGTTCCAAACTGATAAGTGTATGGCAAGTGCTGTCCTTGCATATAAACTATCTCATGATTTCTCTCTCATCTTTTCCCTTTGTCATTTGCAATGCATACAACACTGCCCTTTGTGGTAACATATGTCATAGCAACCTAACTTTCTGCAACTGTATTGTACTACCATCATCATGTACTGCAAGCCCTGTCTTGTAACTTCTTTCATTCCAATATTTAGCTTCATCCACATAAATACATTTGCACTTTGTATCAATTTCTGTGAAGGCAAACTTTGAGACTTTCCAAATTTCATCTGGACACACTGGAAATTTCTATTGTACAAGTGCTGTGACAAATAGTAGTGATCCATCTCTACCATTACATTTCTTTGTTCACACTTATTAAGCCATTTTGCAAGTCTAGTCTGGCTAACCACCTTATATGTAGAATAACAGTGTCTTTATATAGCATGGTATGGTGTCTGTGCTGTTAATGGAGTGAACTCTGTAATATATGCTAACCGCTTCAGTCCCTGATATATAGCTAACAGTGCTTGAACACAAGGATGGAATCCAGGAATTAACATGCATCTGAAAAGGGTAACTGGTTTTAACCTTGTCTGTATTCACTGTTGTGTACTCCATGGTCATTTTTGCAAAGTAACTACTGCTGTCTTTACTAGCTAGCTGCCTGAAGGTGAAAAGGAATGACACAGTGTAGGCTTGAGAAACTCAGTAGCTTTTGTTAGTTTCCCTTTTTAAATCTTGCAGTGCCTTCATTGTCAGCTGTTTTCCATTATACAGCTACTCCTGCCACATCTGCTTTAAGCAATTTATACAAGGGATCTACTCTGAGAATATAATTTTCCATAAATTCATGGTTGTCACTTATTACTCCCAAGAACTTTGTAAATCATTTACATTTACAGTGTGGGGCAATGGCATCTCTAAGATGCACTGCACCCATTCTTTTTAAGGAAGTCTATCCTGAGGCTATAGTACTCCCTAGGAACTTTACAAATTCTTGTAGCAACTGCAGTTTATGCATGTTTACTTTAAAACCATGCTTTTTTAAAACCTGAAAAATATGCAGTATCTGCAAATGATGTATAGACTGAATCACTGTTACAGTATTTTTAACAGATGGTTGTAGCAAACTGATGTCGGTCCAGGGTACTAAAGCTTTACCTTCATATGTTGTACATCTGGGGGATGACCTTGGCTCATAGGCATTGGGGTATAAAAGAGGATGTACATACAAGATCCTCAAACTGTCTCCAAGACAGCAGTGGCCTGAAGAAGACCAAGGAAGGAGACAGGTCAGTTAGGAGGGGCTTAGGTTGAACAGGGTAAGCAAGTTCCTCTTTCAAAAGGAAAGATCCTGTGATGATGAGTGTGCCTTTGTGTGCAAATGTAAGACGTAGTGTTAGTGCCAATAAGAAGTGAAGTAATGAAAAAGGGGCAAGCTGAGAGGGCAGGGATACTGCAGCAGTGATCCCTACTGTTATGGTAAGTTCTTACACAACTGTACTGTGATCACTGAGTTGCAGTTGCAGTATTCTTTAACAGGTGGGTGAGTCCCAGAGCTGTAGAGAGAGAGAGAGAGAGAGAGAGAAGGTGGTAGGTTTAAAAGGAGCAATTAGAGGAGGAGTCCAGGAGGCCAGACAGAATACTTCTGGCAAACATTGCCCAGGACCTAGAGAAAGTGTCTAACTTCTATTGTTTTGTAAAGGTATAAACAGATGACCAGGTAGCTGCTTCTAAAATGATCTGGTATAAACTCCTTCATAGAAAGCACTGGAAAAAGCTACTGTTTGAGCTGAGTAAGATTTTGGCCTGGAGGGTAAAGTTTATCCATGGTGAGAGCAGCAGAAGAAAATAACCTTTGAAATATAAGAATAGTTGTTTGGAAACTGGCTGTCCTACCCTGGAGTCCATAAAGGTAGCAGTTGATCTGTTTTTCTGATATCCTTAGACTGGTCCAGGTAAAACCTCAGCTATCTGTGAATATCTAAAGAGTGCAATAATGTTCTTCATGCTTCACTGTTGCAGTCATCACCTGTAGATTATCCCTGCAGTGGTAGCCCTCGGTCAGCCTGAATACCAGAGTCAGTGTTTTTCTGCATCAGCTGCAGTCATCTGTAATCTGATGTCAGGTCATCAGTGCTATAAAGCAAGGCAGCCAATGACATTACATCAGTCTTTCTTGCCGTGGACCCCGTAGCAGAAGCAGTTCGCATGATTGCCAGTCGGTCACTAGCAAAAGTTGAATTTCAGCTGAAAATGTCTAAAGTGAAGTACCCCGTTGGGGACCCTCTTTTCTTGCACTAACTGATATCCGAAAAAGTTAACAATTATCTCGCCTGTGGAAAGCAGATCCCACACCGAGGCTTCCATTCTTACTGCCTCACTTGTTTAGGCCCAGACCACGATGCCCCCCGTTGCTGGATGTTCATCGTGTTTCACTGCTGCAGTCATTACACTTGGGTTATCCTGCCGTCAGGTGGTCCCGCAGTCGGCCAGAGTTCCAAAGTCTTGGTCCGGCGTTGGTTGCTGTCGCTCCTTCCCTGACGTCAGTGCGCCAGGGGTATATAAGATGCAGCTGACGCCATTTTCTTCAGTCTTTCTTGCCGTGCAGTGCCCGAAGCAAAAGCAGTTCGCAAGTAAGTGCAGGTCGGCCGACTCCTGAGATTTTCAAATTCGAATTTCAGAACCGAAGTCTTCAATAAAGCTAAGTACCCCATTGGGGAAACTTTTTCTTGCCTCAGACCGATGTCAGTAAAAGTTAATAATTGCATTTCTTGTGGGAAGCAAATACCTCATAAGGATTTTCATTCTTACTGTATTCCATGCCTAGGCCCAGACCACGACGTCACTAGTTGTCGGTTTTGCGCTAGATTTAACAAGTGCACTATTAAATGTCAGTTTGATTTTGCTCGCCATTATTTTGGCCGAAGGTTCAATTATACCATGCCGTCGGAACAACCGATGACCGGAATACACAAAAAACGCAAAGACAAAGATAAGGACAGGCATCCGAGGTCCAAAACTGATGATGAAGCCTCTTCTAGGCCATTCGCCGGTTCTCAGTGAGGCACATTTGCAGCCCCTGACACCCGCTACCTCAGAGCCACAGGCTGCCTCCGACTCCCACGTGGAGATTTCTAGGCCTCTGCAAACTCAAGGTATTGGGCCTATGGAAATTAACCCCTCAGATGGGGCCGGAGCCGCTGAACAGGCATCTGCTTCTGAGGGTGTTTTCAGACCTCCACAGCTTACCATCAAAACAACAACCAAGTCTAAAACTCCATTAAAGACAAAGAAACAAGAACAGCATTCACCTGGACAGGCATCTATGCCTAAAAAACAGATGCTCAAAATGGCTGAAGACCTAATTACTCCAATCAGGGGTTCCCATCCCCCTCCTGATAAAAGGCCTAGGCAGGATACAGACTATGATTCCTCTGACCAGGTTTCCATTTATTCTGATTCCTCTTCAGACCAGGGATACTCTTTACCCCCCTATGAGGACTCTGATGCTAAAGAATATATCCCTTCAGCCTATCCTCCTGAGGATTACTCTTTTGGGGAAACTTTACATACCTTGAGGGAGCATTTCCATTGGGAGAGCCAGGATTTTTCAGAATCCAAGAACAGGCTCAGAGATTTTTTTTATTGCCTCAGCACAGGCCCCTTGCTATTCCACCTGTGTTAGATATTGTGGATGATGTGTTCTCTGAATCCAGTTTAACCCCTGATTATTTGCCCCCAGCACCAGTCAAGCCAGATAGGTACTACAGAGTCCCTGACTCACAAATTTCTTTATAAAAACCCTGCTGCTGACCCAGAAACTATTTCCCAGGGTCCCAAAGGGGTAAAGGCTTCCACTACTAAAAATCCAGTTCCCTCTGACAGGCATTCAAGAGCATTAGATAGATGGGGGAAGAAAGTTTACACTTCTGCAACTTTAGCAGTAAGGGCTTTAAATTGCCAGTTCCACATGCTTAAATACCAACAATATTTAATGTCTCTGTTAAAACAGAAAATGTTTACAAGCTCAGAAAGTCCTGACTACAAGGAGATGCAGGATTTATTGCATGCAGCTGAGCAAGTGGGAAAACATACTCTGCAATGTGGTTTTGATTCACTAGAGGCTTCTTGTAGAGCCGTAGTTACAGGATCTGTGATTCGAAGACATGCTTGTTTAAAAGAACAAGGTTTACCTGATCATGTTAAGGCAAAATTATTGGATGCTCCTTTACAGCATGATATCTTGTTTGGTGTTAAGGCAGAAGAGGTATTAAAGAAAATGGAGGATAAGGCAAAATTTATGCAAACAGTGAAGGATTTCTTACAGGTACAGCCACCTCGATTTAGCAGAAATTGGCCTTCTAAAAATTGGTCCTTTCCAGTGTCAGACAGACTACAAAGAGGCAGATACAGATGCCCAAGAGGCAAAATTCAGCCCCTGCTCTTACAGACCACGACAGTGGGGTGTTTCTACCCCAAAGGAGGAGAAGACAAGTCAACCTTATAGGAAACAGTCCCAATGACTTCCCCCTTCACATACCAAGCACTTAACTTTTGGCAGCTCCCTTAGGGGGAAAACTAGCTCTTTTTTCACAAAATTGGCATATAATCACCCAAGACAAATGGGTTCTGGATATTGTGTCTCAAGGTTACAGGTTCCACTTTCACACTCTACCAAGGCCAAAAGGACTGCCAGACCTGCCACAAAATCAATGGGCAGTGGCACAAAAACAAATTACAGCCCTCATGGACATGAGAGCTATTCAAAAAGTGCCACAACAGGAACAAGGACAAGGATTTTACTCAAGACTTTTCTTGGTCCCCAGAAAGGACAAAGCCTGGAGACCCATACTGGACCTATCTACTCTAAATACTTACCTGGATGTTCCGAAATTCAAAATGTTGACACTACAGCAACTTCTTCCCATACTGGGCAAGAAGGCTTGGCTTGTTACTTTGGACCTCAAAGAGGCATACCTGCATGTCCCAATCAGACAAAATTGCAGAAGATACCTCAGATTCATAGCTGGCACAATGCATTACCAATTCTCTGCACTGCCCTTTGGCTTATCTACTGCGCCCAGGGTCTTCACAAAATGCCTGGCACCAGTAATTGCATTTTGCAGACAAAAAGGAATTCAGATATATCCCTACTTGGACGACTGTCTTATTCAAGCAGAGAGCAAGAACATTCTTCTAAAGCATCTGGTGTTTGTAAAAAGATTGCTCATTTACCTAGGGTACACAGTAAATGAAGAAGTCAAAACTAGTGCCCTCACAAGAGATAATATTCCTGGGTGTCAGCTTAAATACAATGGCCCAGATGGCTTATCTCACGCCAGACAAGCAAAGGCAACTGACTCAGTACTTTCAATTGATGGCAACAAAAACCCAACTCCCTGCAAGAAAAATTCTGCAGGCCTTGGGGTTCATGGCGTCCTGCATACTACTAATACCATATGCCAGACTGCATATGAGGAAATTACAATGGTACCTAAAAAGTGTTTGGACTCAGCACTGTCACAGTTTGGAAACAGTAATACCACTTATTCCCTGCCTACAACAGGAGTTTCGATGGTGGGCACAGGCATGTCACCACAAGGGACAACCTTTCACTTTACCCACAGCCAGGCAGACACTAACAACAGATGCTTTGGATTACGCCTGGGGAGCACGCATAGCAGGAAAATGTATTCAGGGCAAGTGGGCCACAGACCAAATGCATCTTCACATCAATCAAAAAGAGATGCTAGCTGTACAAAATGCCCTAACTGCTTTCAAGGACCTTCTGCATCCAGGACAACTGTTACTAAAGACAGACAACACCACAGTTATGTGGTACATAAACAAGCAAGGGGGCACTCATTCCTATCCCCTCTGCAGACAAGCCATGACTTTGTGGAACACAGCACTGACCTGTCAAGTTCATCTGCAAGCACAATTCCTGCCAGGAAAGAAAAATACTCTGGCAGGCGACTTAAGCAGAAACATCATGGATCCTCACGAGTGGAAATTAAATCCACAAGTATTCAGCATGATAATACAAATGGGGGTGCCCAGACATATATCTTTTTGCCTCCCCTCTAAACTGCCAACTACAGAAATTCTGCACAAGGACTTACCACCTACAAGCATGGAAAGTGGATGCTTTCTCATTCAGCTGGAAAACCCTAAAGGTTTATGCCTTCCCACCACTGCCTCTCCTTTCAAAGGTACTCCTAAAAGCCAGACAAGAAAGGCCAAAAATGATCCTGATTGCCCCAGACTGGCCACTCCAGCACTGGTACCCAATCTTAAAGAACTTGGCTCAAGGCCCAGCATGGATTTTACCTCAAATTCCTCATCTTCTGACTCAACAAAACAATCCGATCCTGCACAGCCAGCTCAAAACCTTAAACCTGGCTGCATGACAGATTACTTAGCCAAACAGCCAACACCTCTCTCTAAAGCTGTTATGGATGTCATTTTGGAGGCTAGGAGGCCCAGCACCAGGAAATCTTATTCAGAAAAGTGGAAGAGATTCTGCACCTGGAACCAGGCTCAAAGCATTGACCCTCTTGTTCCAAATATTCCTCAGATATTACAATACTTAACTGAGATGCTGGACAAAGGCTTATCCTTTTCATCCATTAAGATCCATGCCTCTGCCATCTCAGCTCATTATAACACGGATCCTCCTATTTTCTCTCATCCATTACTAAAACAGTACCTCAGAGGGGCTAAAAACATAAGACCACCCCAGACAGCACCAACACCAACTTGGGACCTCAACTTTGTCTTGGAAAAACTAACTATGTGAAATTGTTCAATCTCGCCATTTGTTCTTACACACGGGTTCGGAGCAGATCCTCGGCTCCGAGTCGGCCGCATCACTAGCTCGCATCTTCGAGAAAGCTCAAGGCACAGTAATATCCCATGATCCTCCGGTGCTATCCCTCAGATCTAGTTTGCCGCTAGCAGCAGATCGCATCGAGAGGCTCGGGCCAGTACAATTTTTACTGTTTTTTTCTTGTTAAATATAGATATTTTTTTATATTCTTATAATCTTTATCTTAATAATAGATAGCTTCATATATATAGTAGTGTGAAATAGTTTAGGTAGTTTGTTACCTTTAAAATTATTAGTAAGGGCCTTAGGCCGTTTTTTGTCTGTAAGAACTTACAGTTTTTAAAAGAAAGTTAACTTTTTCTATTTTATTTTTTCTTTCAAAAATATATATACATATATCTCAGTATGCTGTGGTGTGTTTTTTGTACTTTTATATATATACTTATATATCTGATATTGTAGTTAGAAATTTTTCTATATAGTGCTGTCTTTTTTTCTACTAGAATGTCAGAAAAGACTAAGAGTGGATTTAAAAGGTGTCAGTGTGGACAGAAGATGTCCATTACTGACAACCATTCATCCTGCGTCTACTGTCTTGGCCCTCTCCACTTGCAGGAAGACTGTTCCATCTGTCATTCCTTTAGTGGGAGGGTCATGCTGGAAAGACGCAGGAAGTTGGTGGACAGAGGTTTAATCAAACCTGAGTTTCAAGAGGCCCTGGACAAGGCTGAACAGGTTTCGAAGTCTTCGAAGGGGTCGAAGTCTTCAAGAGTGTCGGAGCCCAAGTCATCGGCTCCGAGCACCTCTTTTCAAATTCAGACACCGGCTCCTATGACTTCGGTGCCAGGTGTCGAGACCTTATCTGTGCTCGAGGCTCAGGTCTTGGAGCCGGTATCAGAGTTTGTAACATGCTACAGACCACCTTCTCAAACTCAGGAAACCCACACAGCCTTCCTGAAGACACTGGAGAGTATAAATGTCTCTCCAAACACCATCATATTGGGTGACTTCAACTACCCAAACATAGACTGGGAACATTACTCAAGCCCCAACACCCTAGCGCAAAGGTTCCTTGAGTTCATAAACTCAAATGCTATGGAACAACTAGTCACCATTCCCACAAGAGGAGAAAATATACTAGACCTGATCATCACAAACATGGGGACAAAATGCTCCACACCGGAAGTATATCCCTCATTGGTGAGATCAGACCATAAATTAATCTCACTGGAGATCCACATCCCGCCCCCACCCCCAGCAAAAAAGACCACAGTGAAGAACTTCTCAAAAGCAAACTTCACACTTCTTAAGACTGGAGTGGTATCCTTCAAGGCCCCCGAGCCAGTGGAAACCACAACCCACGCTGCTGAAACCCTTACAAATGCCTTCTACGAGCACCTCCAGGAATGTATGGATCAAGCAATCCCTAATAAAATCAAGACCTTTTCCACCAAAGGCAGGCGCCCGGTCTGGTGGACTCCAGCCATAAACAAACTCTACAACAAGAGGAGAAAGCTACTACATAACAGAGCAAAATCCCTAAATGGGAAGGCATCTCTGATCAATACTAGCAAAAAACTACGATCACTCATAAAATCATCCAAGGCCAACTTTGAGAGAAAAATCGCTAATGACACAAAAGACAATCATAAAGCCTTCTTTAGCTATGTTAGAAACCTGGGTGGAAACTCCCAGATATGCTCAGAATTAGTCCAAAATGATAAAAAATCACTGAACCCACAGACATTGCCAACATACTGGCAGACAGGTTCAGTGCAAATTTCTCCCTCCCTCCCCAAAAGGAGAAATATCTATCCCACCAGAGTCTAGCCTCCCAAACATCTCAGATGCCCAGGTGAGAGCTGCTCTCTCTAAAGCAAAAACACAGCATCAATGGGCCCGGACGGTGTCCCCGGCTGTGTGCTACACGAACTCAATGAGGAACTAAACCCACACATAAGGCTGCTGTTTAATCTTAGCCTTACTACAGGATACGTACCCAAAGAATGGCGTGCGGCAACTGTGGTCCCACTCCACAAAGGCGGTGCTTCTACGGACCCTGGAAATTACTGCCCCATAAGCTTGACGAGCCTTGTCTGCAAAGCTATGGAGAGGATCATAATGGAACTCATAAATAAAGACATTGGGGACCTACAGACACTGGATCCTACCCAATTTGGCTTTGTCAAGGGCAGATCCTGCCTCTTGAACTTGGTCGACTTTTTCGAAACAGTCACTAAGGCCATTGATGAGGGTAAGGCAGTTTACACAGCCTACCTTGACCTAGCAAAAGCATTTGACACAATACCCCACTCGGGCATCATAGAAAAGCTCACCAGCTTAGATGTAAACCCATATGTCACAAGATGGGTTGCAAACTGGCTCAAGGACAGAACACACAGGGTTAGAGTTGCTGGTGCCATGTCAGACTCTAAGCCGGTCACGCGGTGTCCCACAGGGCTCAGTCCTGGGCCCCTCTTGTTCGGCATTTATTTTTCTGAAGTGCAGGCAAACATAGGGGATTGTGGCTGACAAAATTTGCAGATGACTGCAAACTGGGCACCATAATTGACACTCCATCAGACACAGACATCCTCCAGAAAGGTCTCATAGAAATGGATAACTGGTGCCAGAGCCATGGCCTTAAGCTAAATGCCAAAAATGTATAGTCATACCCTTTGGGAAAAACAAGGTAACCCTAATTACCACATAGGTGGTAATCCATTAAACATGGAAGAAGTTATCAGGGACCTGGGGACCCAAGTTGACAGTAACCTCTCTTTTGACACTCACATTGCCAAAGTGGTTAGGAAGACCTTCTACATTGCCCACCTGATCATGAAGGGATTCACATCCAGATCAGGAGAGGTCATTGTACCCCTGTACTCTTCACTTATCAGACCAATGATTAAGTACAACGCCCCATTCGGAATGTACCTTACCCGACACCTGCAGCAGTTGGAAAGACCCCAAAAGTTCCTCACCAAAAGGATAAAGGGGCTCAAACATATGTCATACGATGCCCGACTGAAGAAACTCCAGCTCTATTCAGTCGCATACCGTCTGCTCAGAGGTGATCTGTGCCTGACATACAAGGCCATGTCCAACCCGGAATTAATGGACATGCTCCACCTCAAAAAATCCAAATCCACCAGAGCCATGAGAGCAAGAGACTTAAACCTCAACACGGATATAAATAGGATGTGCTGGAGGGACAGATTCATCACCCAGAGACTCCCTACACTATGGAACAGAATCCCAGTCCATGTGAGGCAGAGCCCCTCACTGACTCTGTTCAAGAGAAATCTTGACGAGTGGATGGGAGATCGTAGGTTTACCCCGGGAATCATCTCTGTATCACTGCTGGACAGAGGCACAGCAAACTAATGGGTATAGTATTCTCATCCTAAGGGGTGGTGAAAGCCACACACTCTCTGGCTAGGCTTATAAATGCCCTAGGGCAGATAGCCTAGTATGAACCTATGAACCTATGACCATCTACTATCCTTCGCTCGGTGACGGCTTCGATCCCTTCAACCCGTTCTTCGAGGCCACGCCACTTTCCGACTCCGATGTGGACCGAGTGGTACAGAAGCTTATGGAGAACTCGGCTTTGTCAAAATTACTCGAGGTTTTGTCCCAGTTGGTTTCGAAACTCAAAGCTATTCCAGCTCCCTCGACACTTTCTCCTCTGAGACCCGTCGAGTCATCGGTGTTAGGAGTCGAAGAACCGATGATTGTAGAGCCCTCGGTGCTGAAGCCTCTAGTAGTGCTATCGGCTCCGTTGACCTCGACTGCTTCAGAACCAGCCGCAGAGTCTCGGAGCCGAACATCTTTCGTGGGTTCCGGGGGGGATAGTCAAACCGAGATTTCGGTACCGACTCTTCCTCTCAGTGCCTCGGCTCAGATCAGTTCGGATCCGTCCTTGGTGTCGGAGCCCGTGGTTCTGATTCCGGAGAAACGACCTCCTTCTTCGGATCGGGTCGGATCTTCGGGTCAGGGCACCGGTGCCTTTGACATCATGAGGAAGGTCTTGTCGGATCAGACACTTACTTCATCGGCTTCTTTATCTCCTTCCCCAAAAGGTCCGCGTTCTGCTTCTGTGCCTTCGGTACCTACCAAGCGTCGAGACCCAATGCCTCAGAAGTCCCCACAGGGAGACTCTGGTTCCTCACATGCATCCCCAGAAGCTCCCACTGAGGATGTTCCGAGGAAACGACTGTGCAAGAGGAGGCACATAGATTCCCCACAGGAATCTCTTACATCTGATACTGATTTAGATGAAACAGAAGGGTCCCCACGGTCCACCTCTGAGGATGTCTCTTCTGCAGACATTTTGGAAATCCTGAAGCAAAGAGGGGACTGGCAAACTCTTACCCCTTCTGCGGATTAATCGGTTTTACTGAAGGCATTTGGGACTCAACCTTCTACCTCCTGGGTGACTCCTCCCTTTGATGACCTCATGGATCTAGTAGCTCGGAGGGCTTGGGAAACACCTGATACAGTGGAACCAGTCCTGCGTAAACCCAACAAATACATGACAGCTCCCCAAGATAAAGCCTATCTAACAAAAGGAGTTCCCGTAGACACTATGGTGGTGGTGGCGGCCACTAAGAAAGAGATGTCTGAATCATCTTCCTCTGTCCATCCTCCTAATAAGGATTCTAGGACAATGGACAGATATGGGAAGTGCATATTTAGTTTGGCGACTTTTTCCATCCGATTGCTCAACTACCTTACGCATTTTACGCGTTTACAAAGAGATCTCATTAAGGAATTAGGAGATACTCTTCAGGGACACACAGATGCTGCTGTCACCGAGAAAGTGACAGGGCAACTTAACACCCTAAATTCCATAGTCAACTCGTCCATGAGGCTGATTTCATACGCAGCCGAAGGATCAAGTAGAGCGGCAGCTTCAGCGATTGCACTGAGAAGACAATCCTGGTTGCGCTTATGCTCCTTTGCAGAAGCCTTTAAGTCTTCCTTTGCCAATGCCCCCTTTGATGGTGCCTCCCTGTTTGGGCCCAAAGTAAAGGAGACTCTCACGAGGTGTGAACAAGAAGGGAAGACCCTGTCTGCCGTAGGGGTCCGTTTTTCCGTTCCATCTAGACCCTACCCTAAAGGGCAACGAGGAGGAAAGATGTGGTTCCGAAAGACTCAGGGAACTTTTCAACACACCCAAAGTGACGCCCCCTCCAGAGGCAGAGGAGGGGGAAGAAATGGAAGACGCTGCCCAGCCGGCAGAGGGGGTCCGCAAAATCAGGGTGACAGAGAGACCTTCTCTGGAAAACCCTTCCAGCACTCCTGAGTGCAGGCCCAGCTGTCCTACTCTGGAGGCAGTCTGGGGTCGCTTGGCTTTATACCCAGAGGCCTGGCTAAATCTTACATCAGATTACTGGGTAAAAAGCATAGTTACCAGAGACTACAACATTCCCTTCATAAAAATACCACCAAACTCCAAAAAACTCCCAGATGTTCCACCCAGTCTGCGAGACCAAGCAACCATAGAGATAAGAAGGTTGCTCGAAAACAGAGTCATCCAACCAGTCCCAGCGGACCAAATAGGATCCGAAACTTACTCAAGGTTCTTTTTAGTTCCAAAGAAAACAGGGGACTGGAGGCCAATTTTAGACCTCAGCAAGTTAAATACCTTTGTAAAAAAGGAAAAGTTCCGGATGGTCACGCTTCAGTCAATCCTCCCTTTTCTGCAAAAGGGCGACTGGATGTGCTCTATAGATCTCAAAGACGCATACTACCATATCAAAATGGCCAGGGCGTCCAGAGATCATTTGTGCTTCCGGCTGGGAGCCAGTCATTTCCAGTTTTGCGCTCTGCCCTTTGGTCTCACCTCAGCCCCCAGGGTGTTCACCAAATGCATGGCAGTAGTAGAGTCTCACTTGAGACGAAAGGGATTCTGGGTGTTTCCTTATCTAGACGACTGGCTCCTTTCCACCACCACCAAGTGTCATCTTCTACAAGCCAGGGACTACGCCATCAATCTTTGCTCTTCACTAGGCATAACGGTGAATTTTGGAAAATCTGTCTTATCGCCGTCACAGCATATCTTATTTATAGGAGCACAGCTAGACACTTCCCTGGCTCAAGTTACTCTCCCCCCATCAAGAGTGTCAGACCTCAGGCACCAAATTTTGCTCCTTCTTCACAACAACAGAGTCTCTGCACGACAAGTATTAAGAGTGCTAGGCTTGATGGCAGCATCCCTTCTTGTAGTTCCTTTAGGCAGAATGCACATGAGGATCCTTCAATGGATGCTATTCGCCCAATGGTCATATCTACAACTTCCACTGTCTCACGAGATCTTGATCACAAATTATTGCAAGAAGGATCTCTTGTGGTGGATACACAGTCAAGAGCTAACACTAGGATGACCCTTTGTGCTACCCAGTCCGGTAGCAACTCTAACCACGGACGCTTCCCTGATAGGGTGGGGGGGATTCTTTCATGGACAAACAGTCCAAGGTCAATGGTCCAACATGGAGTACAATCTGCACATCAATGTTCTAGAGATGAGGGCAGTGTTTCTAGCATTGCAACACTTTCACGAGTCCTTACCTCAGGGAACAGTGACAGTTCAGACAGACAACATGTCAGTGGTCTGGTACATAAACAAGCAAGGGGGAACCAGATCTTACCCGTTATGCAGAGAGGCCCTCAGAATTTGGCAATGGGCAAAGTCCACTGGGTGTTTTCTGATAGCAATGCACATCCCGGGGATTTCCAACGTAATCGCGGACAGGTTGAGCAGAGCCATCCTGTTCCCTCACGGGTGGTCCCTCAAACGTCAAGTGGCGGAAGAGATCTTCCGCAGATGGGGCCAGCCTTGCTGTGACCTGTTTGCATCCCCTTTGAATACCAAATGCAGAAGCTATTTTGCCCTGTTACCCCCCCCAGGCGGTGTCCCCAGGGACGCACTGGTATACGATTGGCCCCCAGGTCTCCTTTATGCTTTTCCTCTTGTTCCACTAATTCCCAGGTTTTTGCAGGAAGCCAAACGTCTGGACAGGACCATAATACTGATAGCCCCATTCTGGCCTCGACAAATCTGGTTTCCCTTCCTTCAATCCCATCAAGTGGAGGAACCATGGATTCTGGACCCGGAGCCAGATCTGTTGACACACTCGTCGGGAGTTCCTCACACCTTCCTCAAGTCCCTCAAACTGACAGCTTGGCTGCTCCGCTTCCCATCTCAGCCAGGTCGGAGTTACTATCTCCTGCAGTACAACAAATTATTGTATCTTCTCACAAACCATCTACAAGAAAATTGTACATCAGCAAATGGAACCGTTTTGTGCACTGGGCCCCCAAACAAGGTATAGATCCATTTGGGGCCCCAGTACACAAGATGCTAGATTTCCTTTCCTCACTTTTTCAAGAAGGAGCATCAACATCTACTATAAGGGTTCAACTGGCCGCTATATCCAATTTTCATACTGGCCATAAGGATGGTTCTCTTATGTCTCACAGGCTTTGTAAAGCCTTCATGAAAGGTACTTTTCATCTCCGTCCCCCTTTTTGTAATTCAATAGCACCTTGGAATCTTAATCTCATGCTGTCACAACTCATGTTGCCCCCTTTTGAACCAGCAACCACAACTCCGTTAAAATTGCTTTCGTGGAAAACACTTTTCCTGGTTGCCATCACTTCAGCCAGAAGAGTTTCAGAGTTACAGGCTCTATCTATCCGACCCCCGTACATGATTTTTCATCCGGATAGAGTAACCTTGCGCACCAATCCATCCTTTCTTCCAAAGGTTTGTTCGATTCAGAACATCAATCAATCTATTGAACTGCCTACCTTCTTTAAAAATCATTCCAATAAGCTGGAATACACATTGCACAAGTTGGACGTTCACAGACAACTAAGATTTTACTTACATAGGACAAAAGAGTACAGAAAGTTGGATCAACTATTTGTCTCATATGCTGACCAAAGAAAAGGATAGGCAGTAACGAAGGTTACCTTATCCAAATGGCTCTCAGACTGCATAAACTTCGTTATGCTGAATCCAAACAACAACTTCCTTTCAAACCCAGAGCTCATTCTACAAGGGCGATTGCTACCTCTTCAGCCCATACCGCTCATTTGCCTTTAGATACCATTTGTGCAGCGGCAACTTGGGCAAAACCACATACCTTTATCGCCCACTACAAGCTAGACAAGAGCTCCAGGGACAGGGCGACGTTTGGTTCCACTGTACTCAGGAATGTTCTTCCTTGAGCCACCCATGAAAAAAGGAGCTAGGGACGCTACCCGTGTGTAAGAACAAATGGTGAGATTGAACAATTTCACATTAAGAAGTTATGTCTTACCATAACGATCCATGTGAATTGTTCATCTCGCCTTTGTTCTTACATCCCCCCCCCATCCCCGTCCTACGGTCTGGGAGAACGGTTTTAGATTAGATTCCTTTTCAGCCTTTTCTAGGTATGGTTGACATGTTATTAACATCAGTAATGGCATCTTTAATCCTCTACCTGGCAGTAGGGTTTCAGACAATTTGTAGTATTTGTAGTATTTGTTCATAAGTGTTTTAGACACATTTCTAAGAGGGATTCTTCTGGTATAGCAAACTAGATCTGAGGGTTAGCACCATAGGATCATGGGATATTACTGTGCCTCGAGCTTTCTTGAAGATGCGAGCTAGTGATGCGGCCGACTCGGAGCCGAGGATCGTCTCCGAACCCGTGTGTAAGAACAAAGGCGAGATGAACAATTCACATGGATCGTTATGGTAAGACATAACTTCTTATTACCTCCTTTTGAGCCAGTCAATTCAGCAGAATTAAAATATGTGTCATGGAAAGCTGCTCTGCTTCTGGCAATAACCTCAGCACGAAGAGTCTCGGAGTTACAGGCACTAATGGCAGTGGAACCTTTCATCATTTTTCATCAGGACGGGGTTTCTTTAAGAACAAACCCTACATTTATGCCAAAGGTGGTATCCAGTGTGGCTCTTAACCAAACTATTCACTTGCCAACATTTTATCCAAAACCCCAAAATAAAGGGGAGAAACTTCTGCACTCATTGGACATACACAGGCAGTTACGCTTCTACCTGGACAAAACAAAAGCTTTCAGGAAAACTGAGCAATTGTTTGTAGCATATGCTGCAGGATCACAGGGAAAGGCTATTTCAAAGCAGACCATTTCAAAGTGGATAGGACACTGTATCCATTTCTGCTACACACAGCATGGAAAAACTGTACCTAGCAACATTAGGCCACATTCCACCAGGGCAGCAGCCACTTCAACTGCCTACCTTAGAGGAGTACCTACCAAGGATATTTTGGAAGCTGCAACTTGGAGTTCAGTGCATACCTTTACCAAGCATTACCACTTGCCTCTTTACTCTAAATCCAGAGCTGGCTTTGCCACTGCAGTGCTGCAGGGCCTCATAGCCACCCCGAATCCTGTATAGATCCAGCCACCCAACCTCAGCTTTGGGATTCAACCCAAGTGTAATGACTGCAGCAGTGAAACACAATGAACATAGTACAGTTTTGTACCTACCATAAATGTAGATGTTCGAGTGTATTCACTGCTGCAGTCCAGGTTACCCTCCCTCCATCCCCTCTTTCTTAGCTGGGACTTCTCTATACCTTTCTACCCTATACAACCTATGTGGTGTATTTGCTTGTAACTAAAGGTATTGTTTTCATCTTTTATGTATGTTTTATTAGCAATATGTATTGCCTACCTATTTGGGGGCACCTGACATCGGGGGCAAGAAAAACTGAAGAAAATGGCGTCGGCTGCGTCTTGTATACCCCTGGCACACTGACACCAGGGAAGGAGCAACAGCAACCAACGCCGGACCAAGACTTTGGAACTCTGGCTGACTGCGGGACCGCCTGATGGCAGGATAACCCAAGTGTAATGACTGCAGCAGTGAATACACTCAAACATCTACATTTATGGTAGGTACAAAACTGTACTTTCTGTGCCCTCTTTAATGCAAGAACCATTCACCATAGAGCTCTTTTTGTAGACAAGTTATTTTCGTGTTCCATCTTCGCATTCCGATATCGAGTCCATCAGCCAACAATCCATGGGCATTCCGAAAAAACATAGAGATAAAGATAGAGACAGACCACACAAGCCTAAACCTTCTGACGACAGTACCGCTAAGCAGGTCGTCAGTTCTCCAGTATTCAGTGAGGCGCTTTCGCAGCCCCTGATGCCCAATTTCAATATCTATGCAGGCTTCTACCAAGACCCTTTCTGAGTCCAGTATGCTGCAAAAATCTTCATCTTCCAAGCCTTTGGCTATCTCTGCCTTGGTTGGGTCTGGAGCCGCTACACAGGCACTGGCTTCCAAGGAGGCCTTTTGCACTACCAAATCTAGACAAAAACTGATGTCTTCTCATCCGACTACCATTTCTCTCAGGCCTAGAAACCAGGCCACTCCTAGAAAATCTGCTTCTAGCCAGATGTTGCTCCTGCTCCACCACCCCTAGCACAATTGCTTAAAATGGCAGAGGATCTCATCTCCCTTATCCAGGGCAGTCAGGCCACAACTAATAAAAGGAAAAGGCACCCTCTCCAGAAATTATGACAGAACAGGATTTTGAGGAATCTGACTATTCAGATTTTTAAGAGGAACAGCAACCTCTGACTGCTTATGAGGATTCAGATGCAGAGGAATCCATCCCCTCTGCCTCCGTCTCCAGAGGGCCTTTCCTTTGAGGAAACTGTTCACGCCCTCAGGGAACATTTCCAGTGAGAATTTCAAGACTTCCCCCAGTCTACGAAAATACTTAGAGAGTTTCTGGGCCTGCCCCAGCACAGACCCCTGGCCATCTCCCCTATTTTAGAAGTGATGGATGATGTTTTCCATGAATCCAGCTTAGCCCCTGATGCTCTCCCACCTGCTCCCAGTAAACCTGACAGGTATTACAGAGTACCGGATTCTCACAAATACCTGTACAGAAATCCTGCTGAAAACCCAGAGGTCATTACACAGGGACCTTAAGGAGCTAAGACTAGTTCTACCAAGAATCCTATTCCTTCTGACAAGGACTCCAGAGCTCTGGACAGATGGGGTAAAAAAGTATACACCTCTGCAACCTTAGCTATCAGAGCACTCAATTGTCAGTTCCATATGTTAAAATATCAGCAACACACTTTGGAACTATTAAAACAAAAGATTTCTACCTTTCCTGATTGTGCCAACTTAAAAGAGTTAGCAGATTTATTGCACTCTGCTTGTCAAGTGGCCAAACATACATTACACTGTGGATATGACGCCCTAGAAGCCTCTACCAGGGCAGCAGTGACAGGATCTGTCATTAGGAGACATGCATGGCATAAGGAACAACCTCTCCCTGATCACGTCAAGTCTAAACTTATTGATGCACCCTTAGATAAGGAGCACTTGTTTAGAGCAAAAGCAGAAGAGGTGTTTAAAAAGATGGATGACAAAGCAAAATGTATGCAAACAGTAAAATAACCTCCCAGGTTTAGCAGGAAATTTCCCTCTAAGCACTGGTCCTTACCTGCACCTAGCAGACAGGGCCAAGGTAAGCCCCGCAGGGACAGACCATCCAGGCCCCTATCCCAGGGCCAGCAGAGAAGCAAACAGTGGACCACTTCCGCCCCAAAGGCAGGGAGTTCTAAGCCACCCTTCTATGGCAAAAACTCACAATGTCTCCCCCTCTGCCCTCCCTTCACTCATCAAAAACTAGGAGGAAGGCTCTCCATTATCAAAGAAAATTGTCCTTCTGTAACAAAGGACCAATGGGTCTTACAGATAATTTTTCAGGGATACAAATTCTCTTTCAGCGAACTCCCAATTCCAAGAGGGTACCCAGACTTACCTCCAAATCAGTGGGCAGAGGCATTGAAACAGGTCCAAACTCTCATATCCCAGGGGGCAGTAGAACCTGTCCCCTCAGATCAAACAGGCACAGGCTTTTATTCCAGACTATTCCTTGTTCCCAGAAAAGAGGGCACTTGGCAACCCATCCTGGATCTATCCATTCTGAACACCTCCTTCGTGGTCCCCAGATTCAAAATGCTAACTTTGCAGCAACCGCTGCCTATGCTAACAAAAAATACCTGGCTAGTGACCATAGACCCAAAAGATGCCTACCTCCACATCCCCATCAGGAAACCCTGCTGGAAATTTCTGTGCTTCAGAGCAGGATCACAACACTTTCAGTTCTCTGTGCTGCCCTTTGGCTTATCTACTGCACCAGAGTATTCACCAAATGCTTAGGCCCGGCCATAGCATTTTGCAGACAGAGAAATATACAGATTTACCCTTACCTGGACAACTGCCTCATTCAGGCAGAGTACAAAGAAAATCTGCTCTAGGACCTTCTCTTTGTCAAATCCCTCCTAACTTCCCTAGGGTTCACCATCGAGAAGAAATCAAAGCAAACTTCCACCAGGAAGATCATTTTCTTGGGAGCTGTACTAGACACAGCATCCCAAATGGCCTTCCTATCCCCAAAAAAGCAGAGCTTCCTGCCTCTCTATTTTACCCAGCTGGCTTCCAGAAGTCACCTCACAGTGAGGAAGTTCCTACAAGCTCTGTGATACATGGCATCTTGCATCTTTCTAATTCCTCTGGCCAGGCTTCATATGAGAAAATTTCAGTGGTATCTAAAGAACCTTTGGTGCCAGCACTCAGTCTCTAGAGACCTCTCTCCCTCTGATCCCATGTATAAGCTTGCATGTACATGCATTAACTGTTTTGTGATGTCTTTTCTGTTGCCTTAACTTCTTTAAATCATACAATATGTGGTGATTATTCTGTTGCTTTATCTGCTTTAGGTCATATAGTATTTTGTGATTATATTGAGATGAATATTGCTTGCATACACAGTCTCCGGTGTACTTTTTCTCGCAACTCTAGTTTTGTGAATATTTAGTCTATTTTCCCTTTCGCAAGGAGCTCCAGCACCTTATGATCACGGGTAGCTTAGCGTTTAAATTGTACTCATCTTATTTCTTGTTTTTTAATGAAAGAAAACTGGAAATGTGAATATTTACCAACTGAGTTTCTTGTTGCAAGGAGCACCAGCACCTTAACTTCACATTTAGATGCATCTGTAGTATTTTCACTGTAATTTCTTGGTGTAGTCTAAAGTAAAAGGAAGAACTATTCCCTGAAAGTGTACCAATTGTTCTTGTCCCCAGTATCCTGAATTTCTGTTTTCCTGCTTTGTGAATTATTGCCTTGTGTATGTCTACACTGTGTTGTTGTTAACTACTGTTCTGCATTACTTTATGCATAGGTGTAAACACTGCTGTGTTCTTAGCTAGCTACGTGTGTAAGACACTCATACAATGGAAATTAATGCTAGGTATACTGCCCCTGCCTACTTGTATTACTTTTTTTCTCTCTACCCATGGTATTTTTGTCTCTCGCTCTTTTCCTGAATTACTTGCTCATAACCAATCTCCCTCCTCTCTGTTTTTATAGCCCTAGTGGATTTTTCCCTGTGGTTTTCTCCTGGCCACAGTATAGGCAACACAGGTTTTAGGAACTTAACAGATACCCTGCAACTCTTTCGGTCCGGAAACCACCATTTTAAGCTTAAAATAATACCACTGAAGTATGTGTCCCAGTAAATAACTACTACATAAGCTAATCTTTTAATTAATGCTAGACTTTATAAGCACAACAAGAATTTACAGTGCTTTTTTTTGCTAGTCGCCACGAAAAGCAGACGCCAGCAGCTCCTATCCTTTCTCTTTGGTTACCCACTATCCTTGTACTGTTTCTGTGTATATTCTCCTGTTCTGTACTTTACCCTTCCCTGAATTCATTTATAGCCTCACTTATAACTGCCTTTCCTAGTGCACCTGCCCTGTTTTACTGTCTTCAGACTCTTACATATTTTTTTTTTTGTCCTGCTTTTAGCTGCTAGTAATACCTCTCTCTCCCCCCTCCAAAATCCCTCTCTATTGTAGCTTATTTTAACCATACAGCACTGAGTTTGCTTCAAGTAAATCTACTTGTGTAGCTTGAGGCCAATGTCCTTTTGTAAGCTTACTTCTGCTCATATTTTATTTCTTTTTATTTTATTTCTGGTAACTATACCTTTAGAAACGTTATATCCTTGTCTCTCAAGCTAGTTTTTCACTATCTTTTTCTTATTGTTTTTATGACTTCATCTTGACTAGCCACTACAGTTCCACTTCCTGCTTATTGCCACAACCACCTTACTAATCTGTCAGTCTTGTCAACACCACTTCCTCCATACCACTGTCTCTACCTACTCTATCTGACCATATTTTATTCCAACATGTATTATTTTCTAATATCTTCTGCACTACTCCTTATTCTCTCTATCTCTATCTCTGACCCATTCCTCTGTTCACCAACTTCTGACTCATACAAAATATATCTTTTACTATCTCCCCTAATCTCTTTACTACCTCTACCTCAAGTCTATCTAAACTATCCATAAGACAGGTTTTTAAACCTTCCCACAAAGCTAAGTCAAAACTATACAAACTCCATCTAGCATCTCCTACACACTCTCTCTCCTCACTAAAAACCTACTTTGTTCTGGAGATATCCATCCCAACCATGGCCCCTCTTCTCTCCCCAAAACTACCTCTACACTGCCCCCATCTTACCCCTCTAACAGTCACCAACCTCAGTCACAACAATCATCTCCATCCAAATACTTAACTATTTACTCATTGAATATTCAGAGTCTAGCAAATAGTCACTGAGCTGCACTCATGGATAGCTCTCAATACCCCTAACATCCTCTCCCTATCTGAAACCTGCCTCAAGCTACAAATCTCAAATTGTGAAATACTCCCACCAGGTTTTAATATCTTCCGATCTGATAGATCTGCTCAAAAAACATTAACCTCTCACCATACCCTTCCCCAATTCCTGACTTCCTCCCAGCTGAAATAATCATCCTTAACTGCCATCTGAATCCCCACAAAAAAACTTGCAATTGCCTCTATCTAACTTCCTCCTGGTAACAATCTGCCCACTCTTGAAAACATCCTATCCCGGTTCTCCCACAACATACCATATGAGACACTTATCCTCGGTGATGTCAACATTGATTGGTCCAAACTCGCAACTGATTCCCCCCAACTCTGTATCCACCTACATGGCTTCCACCAACTTATAACTTCTTTCACTCGCTTCCATAAAACTGCCACTTCCAGCTCCATCATAGACTGGATCCTTACCAATTCCCCGCACCAATACCACAATCCCACCACCTTACCTGACTTCCTCAGTGATCATCTCCCTACCACCATCTTAAGACACTAGTCCCATATTCCTAAACCCCACATTATCAAAGACTGTCGAAAACTATCGACTTTCAGTTCATCCCAATTTAACTCCATTCTCCACAACATAAATTGGTCCATCCTAAAACACATCCCCCTAAACAATGCTGTAAGCACTTTCAATAGCATCTTCATGAATATTCTAAACTCCTTAGCTCCCTCTAGGAAGATCAGAGTAAAATCAAACCATGCTCCTGGGCTCTCCAAAGAGACTAGGTCCCTTATGAAACAAAGAGATCGTGCTTGGAAAACCTGGACTAAAACTAAACAACCACCTTTTCTTCAAAAATACAGGCAACTGAGGAACCTTGCAAAAAAACATACAACTAATGACAAAAAGGTATACTATAGCTCTGCTCAGCTTAACAACAAATCCAATCCTCAAAAGTTTTGATCAACTCTCAACAACATCCTCTATCCTGGAAAGCCCTCTAATCCCTCCCCATACTCTAACTTTTCCTCTCAGGAAACAGCTACCCTCCTGAATAAACACTTTATCTCTTCCATCCAAAATCTGATAACCTCTAAGTTAAACTCTACTTCGACACCCACCCCTCCAAGTCCCACTAACACAACTTTGTTTTCTTTTGAGCCAGTTCCCATTACTTGCATCAAATCTCTACTACTCAAGCTAAAATCTTGCTCTCCTTCCACTGACAGTCTATCTCCTACATTCCTCAAACTTGCTGCTGACTCAATTGCCTAGCCTATATCTATACTAATTAATCAATCTATTCAGGAATCAACTGTTCCCACCCTTTGGAAATCTTACTTCACTATCCCTCTTCATAAAGGTGGAAACTCCACTGACCCCTCAAACTACCGACTCTTTGCCATTCTGTCCCCCCTCTCCAAGATATTAGAAAAATGTATTCACTCACAACTTCTCAATCACCTCCTCACACACCACTTACTTACCCCTACCCAACATGGATTTCGTCCTCACCACAGCACCACCACTGCCCTCCTCTCCTTCACTCATATCATTGCAGAGGCCCTAGACAACAATAAAGTCATTTCCTGTCTCTTCCTTGATCTCTCCAAAGCCTTCGATACTTTCTCTCATCCTCTGCTACTATCCAAACTCACAAATCTCCACTTATCCCCCTCCACACTTGCCTGGTTTAATAGTTACATATCTGGCAGGGAACAGTCTGTCAAATGGCTCTCATCCTCCTCACCTTTCCTTCCCATCTCCACTGGTGTTTCCCAAGGCTCCATCTTAGGACCCCTTTTGTTTAACATCTTCACCAATGATCTTTACACCTCATGCAAAGAATCCTCCCTTATTCAGTATGCCAATGACTCCACACTTATATCCATCTCAAATAACATTCCTGAACTACACTCCCTGACCCAACAGGCCCTACTATCCACTGAACAATGGCTCTCTCACAACCTATTGATCCTAAATCCCAAAAAGACCAAACTCCTACTTTTCCTTCCCTGTTCTCTTTCTCATCACAAAACCTCTTTTTTTTATTACATCTTCTAACAATACAACTATCCAACCTGACACCCACACAAAACTCCTAGGGGTCATTATCGATGACGAACTAAAGTTCAACCTACACATACTCCAATGTATAAAAAAAAACAAACCAGAAACTAGGTCTGCTATATTGGAGCAAAAAATTCCTAACCCCTGAAACTAGACTTACCCTGGGCCAGACACTCCTCCTCCCCTCCCTCTTATACACTGCCCCAGTTCTTACCAATATCCAGGCCTCCACTCTAAACAAACTTCAACAGACTTACCATAAAATAGCCAGATTCATTGCTAACTCTCATACAACTCACACCACTGCATTTCTTTAAACTCTCTTCAATGGCTTGAACTTCCCCAATTTCTGCTATCTTATCAATTTCATATGCTACACTCTATTCTTTATAAACCCTCCTTCTGTCCATCTCTATCTTCCTTAGTCTCCATATACATCCCATCCCATCCCATCCCAGACCCTCTGTACTTCTAACCAACAATTACTTGATATCTACCACCCAAAAAGGTCAGTAGGCAAACTACTCTACAAACACTCCCTTGCTTGGAACAAATTTCCCCTTGACTTACGTTCAATCTCCCACACCTCACACTTTAAAAATGAACTAAAAGCTTATTTTCTCAATTCCAGAACCTGCCCTTGCCATGACCCTACCTAGTCTTCCTTCCCTCCCTTTATGTACCCTCAAAAGGACCATACTTAATACCTCATTACACCTCTCTCTCCAATGTGTCTACTATGCATTTGCATAATTTTATACAAACAAAATTGTTATTTTTGACCTATTGAACTATATCAGTGTAAAATTGTTACTTGGCTTCTTTTTAATGCAACTTTAACTTTATGCATGTAGCCCAACATATGTGAATATTTTTACTATAACTGCTATTATATCAATATTGTCTAAAATTGTACTTGTTTAAATGTACTACTGGAGCTTTTCTCTTCGGGTCTCCACTGAAAATGGGCCACAAGCCCAGTTGGACAAATCCGGTCAACAAATAAATAAATAAATAAAATAAGGGCCGAGTTTCTCTGGTGGGCAGAGGACTGTGCAAGAACAAGGATCTTCCCTTCATCCTCCACCATACCGGCCAGACCATCACCACCAATGCCTCAGATATTGCTTGGGGCTCTCACCTAGCAGGTAGGTGCACCCAAGGTCTTTGGGATGCCCAGCACCTTCACTTACACATCAGTCAGAAAGAAATGATGGCAGTGCAAAAGGCACTGACATCCTTCAAACCCCAGCTCAGGCCCGGGGTTCTCCTTATAAAAACAGACAACACCACAGTAATGTGGTATATCAACAAACAGGGGGGGACCCAATCTTACCTTCTGTACAGGTTAGCCATGAGCCTCTGGCTGACAGCCACCTCCATGGGTCTACACCTAATTGCCCAATACTTACCAGGGTCCACAACACCCTGGCTGTGACCACCTAAGCAGAAACTTACTCGACCTCATGAATGGCAGCTCCACAGGGAAATCGTTCTGCAAATCATTCAGGAGTGGGGGACTCCGGAAGTGGATTTCTTTCCCTCGCACCTCAACCACAAGCTGCAAAAGTTCTGTACCAGAGAGTATCACCTCCTAGCGTAGAAGATGGATGCCTTGATCTTCCCCTGGAACTCTCTCTTTGTGTACGCATTCCCTCCTTTGCCCCTTTTCCCCAAGGTACTGATCAAAATAAGGGAGGAGAAACCAAAGGCCATCCTCATTGCTCTAGATTGGCCCAAACAGCATTCCCCTTACTGCACATCCTGACCTTACAGCCCCCCCAAGCAGCTTCCCCTGATCTCAGACCTCTTGACCCAGGTGAGGGGGAAGATATTGCACCCAGACTTGCAGACTCTCAATCTTTTAGCATGCCTTATACCTTAAAAGCTAAAAAGGAGTACCTGTTAAGCAAACAGGTCCTAGACATTATCACAGAGGCCAGAAGGCCCAGCACCAGAACATCCTATGCAGTGAAATGGAAAAGCTTCTGCTCCTGGAGACAGTACCTCACATCCTTCCATCCCTCTTATCTTGGATTACCTAGCCGAGTTGCTCAAAAGTGGCCTCTCTTTCTCCTCTATTAAAATCCATGCCTCAGCCATTTCAGCCCATTATGATTCAGACCTACCCTTCTCTCATCCTTTGATTAAACAATTCCTCAGAGGGGCTTCCAATATCAGACATCCCAGAAAGCCTCCCATGCCAGCTTGGGACCTGAATTATGTTTTAGAAAAACTAACCTTACCTCCTTTCGAATCTGCTGCTTCAACAGAATTGAAATACCACTCCTGGAAGACTGCCTTCCTACTAGCTATCACCTCAGCCAAAAGGGTAGCAGAACCTCAGGCTTTCATGGCTGTTGAGCCCTTCATAATTTTCCATGCAGACAGGGTCTCCCTGAGGACTAAACCCTCCTTTATGCCCAAGGTGGTATTTGATGTGACCATCAACCAGGCCATACACCTACCCACCTTCTTTCCCAACCCTCAAAACAAGGGGGAAATAATTCTGCAATTGCTAGATATGCACAGACAACTCCGATACTATCTGGACCATACTAAACCCTTCAGAAAAACAGACCAGCTGCTTGTCAGCTCTGCCTCAGGGGCAGAGGGGAAGCCCACTAAGCAAACCATTTCCAAGTGGATATCACACTGTATCCATTTCTGCTACAGACTACATGGGAACCCCCCCAAAGTCTATTCATACCCATTCCACTAAGGAAGCCTCCACTTCCACAGCCTTCCTCAGAGGAGTCCCCACCAGGGACATCTTGGAAGTTGCCAAATGGACCTCTGTCCATACCTTTACAAAGCATTACCACCTACCTCTTTTTTCTAAGTCTAGAGCAGGGTTTGCCTCTGCAGTTCTGCAGGGCTTGCTGTGACCCATGCCTAGGGCTCTAACCTATCCTTCCACCCCTTTCCTCAGCTTTGGGAATCCTCCCACAGGTGATGACTGCAACAGTGAAATACAAAGAACATAGTACAGTTATGTACACTTACCTTAAATGTAGATGTACGAGTGTATTCACTGTTGCAGTCCTGGTTTCCCTCCCTCCATCCCTCTTGTATCCTCTTCCCCTAGGGGGACATAAGCTTCCCATGGTGGCTTTTAGCCACCAGGACCTCTTTACCTTATTTCCTTGTGCTTCTGATGGGTTAGGGAAAGAAGAAACTGATGTAATGATGTTGGCTGCCTTGCTTTATAGCACTGATGGCCTGACGTCAGACTACAGGTGACTGCAGCCGATGCAGAAAAACATTAACTCTGGTATTCAGGCCAGCCAAGGGATACCACTGCAGGGATAACCCACAGGTGATGACTGCAACAGTGAATACACTCAAACATCTACATTTATGGTTACACTCAAACATCTACATTTATGGTAAGTGTATACAACTGTACTTTCAGCTGTATACAGGGGGTTGGGGAAAAAGGTAGGCATACTGATTGATCGGTTGGAGTAAGCTCATTAACCACTTTTAACATGAAGGATGGATTGGCTTTGAGGCTTACCCTATCTTTGTGGAAGATGAGGAAAGGAGCAGCAGCCATGAAAACATGGAGTTCTGAGACTTGGTGGGCTGAAGTCAAGGCCGAGAGGAGTACTGTTTTCCAAGTGCAGAATTTTGAAGTAGATGAAGCAGCAAGTTCAAAAGGAAGTAAATTGAAATTAAGGCCCCAAGGAGGAGCAGTTGGTTTCTATTGGGGACTAAGGTGTAAAACTCCTCATAGGAAAAGTTTAACCTCTGTACTGGACATGAAAGAGGTTCCAAAGGTAGACCAGCATTAATGGCAGATACGTGAGCCTTAATGGAAGAACAGGCCAACCCTGAATGTAGTAAGTCACACAAGTATTGGAGTACTGTGGGAGTATCCGCTAGAACGGGTTGGAGTCATTTAAAGCACCAGTGAAAAATTGCTTCCACTTGGCTGTGTAAGACTTACTGGTGTTCAGATTCTACAATAAGCCAGGAAACCTAACAACCTGTTTGGAAAAGTGAGATCTGGTAAGGATAAAAATCCCTTCATTCAGAGGGTCAGGCTGAGAGAGGCCATATTGGAATGAAGGAGATGACCTTTCTGTTGTGTGACTAGATCTGTCTTTTGAGGGGTTCTGCAAAAGTTTCCCTTTGATAGGTAAAGCAGGAATGTGAACAAGTGTGGCCAGGGCCAGAAATAGAAGTTTTGGGTATTAATTCTGGACCTTGAGTATGAGCCTTCTGAGCAGAGGTAAAGGTGAATACATATAAATGAAATTCACTGTTTATGTAAAAGAGAAAGCATCTGTCCTCCAGGCTTGAGACATTGGATTCCTTGTGTAAAACAGAGGAACTCAGAGAGATACCCTACTCCTTCTGAGATGTTTCAGTCCGAGTCTGAATAAGTATATCGTTTATGTACTGAAGAATTTTGTCACCCTTAAGTGGTCTAAGAACTCTTGTTAAAGCTTGATAGAAAACAGGACTGTTCTGAAACCCTTGCTGTAACCTAGTCATCAGATATTGCTGGTCTTCATAAATAAAAGCAAATCTCTTTTGGAATCTTTAGTTTTGTGGATGGCAAAAAGTCCATTAGCCAAATCAATCACTGAATAATACCTGATTTTGCAACTCAGTCTGGTGGCTGATGTTCTTCATGTTTCACTGTTGCAGTCATTACATTTGGGTTATCTGCTTGCAGTAGCCCTTAGTCAGCCTGATTAACAAAGTCTTGGGTCCTGCGTTGGTTGCTGTCCCTTCTCCCATGATGTCAGGTCGTCAGAGGTATAAAACATGTAGCCAATGCCATTACATCAGTCTTTCTTGCCGTGCGGTGCCCAAAGCAGAAGCAGTTTACAAGTGCCGGTCGGCCGACTCCTGAAATTTTCGTTTTCAAGTTTCAGAACCGAAGTCTTCAACTAAAGCTAAGTACCCCATTGGGGAAACATTTTCTTGCTCCTTACCGATGTCAGTAAAAGTTAATAATTGCATTACTTGTGGAAAGCAAATACCTCTCAAAGATTTTAATTCGTACTGCATTCCTTGTCTAGGCCCTGACCACGACGTACCTTGCTGTCGGTTTTGTGCTTTATTTAATCAGCGCACTATCCATCGTTGGTATATTTTCGCTTCTAAATATTTTGGTTCTTGGTTTTATTATCCAGAAATGTCATTGCTTAGCCATCCGACTACCGGGATTCTGAAAAAACACAAAGATAAAGACAGAGACAGGCTGCCGAGGTCCAAAGCTGCCGACGATGCTTCTCCTAAGCCAGTCACTGGTTCGCCGATACTCAATGAGGCGCTTTCGCAGCCCCTGATACCTGCTACTTCTGACTCGCAGGCCTCTACTGAGACCCATTCAGAGTCTGGTATGTCGCAGGATGCTTCAACTCTGGAACCAGTGGATGTCTCTACCTTGGATGGGTCCGGAACTGCTGTGCAGGCACCGGCTTCTGAGGGTGTATTCAGGCCTACGGACTTGCATATTAAACCGACGCCTCCTTCTTCATTTAGACCAAAATCTCGAACCATGCCTAAGAAACAGACGCCCAGGCCGCATGCTCAGGCCTCTATGCCTAAAAAAAAAAAACAAATAAGAGTGGCTGAAGATCTTATAACTCTAATAAGGGGAAGCCAACCTCCCCCTTCTAAGAGACCTAGGACTGAAGTTGTTTATAAATCTTCTGAACAGGATTCTGATTTTTCTGATTCTTCTGATTATCTGGATTTGCCCTTATCTACTTATGAGGATTCTGATGCAGAGGACTTTATTCCCTCTGCTTCCCCTCCAGAGGAGTTTTCTTTTGGTGAAACCTTACATACTCTAAGGGAGCATTTCCACTGGGAAAGCCAGGATTTTTCTGATTCAAAAAAGAGGCTTAGGAATTTCTTACTCCTGCCTCAGCATAGGCCTTTAGCTATACCTCCTGTACTATAAATTGTTGATGATGCCTTTTCAGAATCTAGTTTGGCCCCTGATTCTTTGCCTCCTGCACCCAGAAAACCTGACAGATATTACAGGGTTCCTGATTCTCACAAGTTCCTTTTTAAAAATCCTGTTGCAGATCCAGAAACTATTTCACAGGGACCCAAGGGCATTATGGCTTCTACTGCTAAAAATCCTAACCCCTCTGATAGAGACTCCAGGGCGCTGGATAGATGGGGTAAGAAAGTTTACACTTCTGCAACCTTGGCCATTAGGGCTTTAAACTGCCAGTTTTATATGTTAAAGATCAACAGCATGTCATTGGATTGCTTAAACAGAAAATTATGTTAATTCCTGACTGTGCTAAAAATAAAGAATTACAGGATTTAATGCATTCTGCTGAACAGGTTGGAAAACATACTTTGCAATGTGGATTTGATTCATTAAAGGCCTCTTGCAGGGCTGCTGTTACTGGGTCTGTGCTCAGAAGGCATGCTTGGCTTAAGGAGCAATCTTTGCCTGATCATGTTAAAGCTAAATTGTTGGATGCTCCCTTAAATCAGGACCGTCTATTTGGCAACAAGGCTGAGGAAGTTCTTAAAAAGATGGAAGCTAAAGCTAAAATCTATGCAAACTGTTAGATTTCTTACAAGTTCAGCCTTCTAGATTTAGTAGGCACTGGCCCTCTAAAAATTGGTCCTTTCCAGCCCCTTCCAGGTCTTTTCAAGCCAAACCCAGACACAGCAGAAACCCCTGGTTTCAGTCCCAAGGGACACACAAGACTAGACAGTAGAGGGTTTCCGCACCCAAACCTGGGAGTAGTAAGACTCCCCACTATGGAAAACTGTCTCAATTACTTGCTTTTAAAACTTCCAAGCACTTCCCAACTGAATGCTCTTTTAGGCGGAAAGATTGGTCTGCAGGCCAAAAACTGGGAACTCATTACCCAGGACAAATGGGTTTTAAATATAGTGTTCCAAGGATACAGATTTCATTTCCACACATTACCAACACCAAGCGTGTGGCCAGATCTACCCCCAAATCAGTGGGCAGAGGCCCAAAAGCCAAGTACTCTCTCTGTTAAACATGGGGGCTATTCAGTTGGTACCAGAAGAGGAAAAGGGACAAGGTTTCTATTCAAGACTTTTCCTGGTACCCAGAAAAGGCAATACATGGTGTCCTATCCTGGATCCTTCTATTCCAAACACCTTTCTGGTGATTCCAAAATTCAAAATCCTGACTCTTCACCAGCTGCTTCCTATGCTAGGCAAGGATGCATGGTTGGCAACACTAGACATAAAAGAAGCATACCTGCACATCCCTGTCAGGGAGTCTTGCAGAAGATACCTATGCTTCAAAGCAGGCTACATGCACTATCAGTTATCTGCACTGCCCTTTGGCTTATCTACTGCGCCCAGGGTATTCACAAAGTGCCTAGCTCCAGTCATTGCATTTTTCAGGCAAAGAAATATTCACGTATACCCATACCTGGACGATTGTCTAATTCAGGCAGAAAGCAAGGACATTCTTTTGAGTCATCTGGCCTTTGTTCAAAGGGTACTGACTTGTCTGGGGTTCACCATAAATGAAAAGAAATCCCACCTGGTACCCTGTCAACAAATTATATACCTGGGAGCAAGCTTGAATACAACTTCCCAGATGGCTTTCCTCACGCCAGAGAAACGGATTCATTTGACAACTTACTTCAAACAAGTGGCCACAAAAACCCAGCTATCTGCAAGGCAAATACTGCAAATCTTGGGGTTCATGTCCTCCTGCATTCTTCTAATTCCATATGCAAGGCTGCATATGAGGAAACTACAATGGTATCTCAAAAGCCTATGGTGTCAACATTCACAGGATCTAGAAGCAAGGATTCCTATCATGCCTTGCCTATGCCTAGAGTTCCTTCGGTGGGCAGAGGCCTGCCACCAAAACAGGGGACTACCATTCACATTACCCCCTGCCACCCAAATCTTAACAACAGATGCATCAGACTACGCATGGGGGGGGCTCACTTGGCAGGGAAGTGCATTCAGGGCAAATGGAACCCAAGTCAAATGCACCTGCACATAAATCAAAAGGAAATGTTAGCTGTACAGAATGCTCTGAAAGCCTTCAAGGACCACATTCTTCCAGGACAACTAATAGTAAAGACGGACAACACCATTGTCATGTGGTACATAAGTAGGGGGTACACATTCTTACCCCCTCTGCAGACTAGACATGGCATTGTGCAACACGACCTTGAGCTACCAAGTGAATCTAAAAGCTCAATTCCTGCCAGGAAAACTAAATACACTGGCAGACGGACTAAGCAGAAACCTCATGGACCCACATGAGTGGAAACTGGAACCAAGGATTTACAACATGTTGACAAGCAAATGGGGAGCCCAGATATAGACCTGTTTGCCTCCCCCAAAAAACCATCAACTGGACAAATTTTGCACAAGGATTCCCCACGAGCTAGCTTGGAAAGTGGATGCTCTATCCTTCAGCTGGAAAAACCTATCAGTTTATGCCTTTCCTCCTCTGCATCTGCTCTTCAAGGTACTACTAAAGATCAAACAGGACAAGCCAAATACAATTTTAATTGCACCAGACTGGCCTCGCCAACAGTGGTACCCACGCTTGCGCAGTTAGTCATGCTTGGCTCCATGGCACCTGCCTCGGACCCCTTCCCTGTTATCTCAGCAGGAGAACCAGATTCTGCACCCTCAGCTGCAAACCCTGAACCTAGCAGCCTGGCTAGTTATCTAATCTCTCCTTTACCATCCCTCAATAAATCAGTGATGGATATTTTAGAGGCAAGGAGGCCTAGTACTAGAAAATCTTATGCTGCAAAATGGAAAAGATTCTGTGCCTGGAACCAATCTCAAGGAATGAACACAGCAGTGCCCAATTTACCTCAGATTCTACAATACTTGACTGAGATGCTTCATAAGGGCTTGTCTTTTTCCTCCATCAAAATGCATGCCTCAGCTATATCCATATCAGCTCATTATAGCACAGAGCCTCCCCTCTTCTCTCACCCACTGCTCAAGCAGTTCCTCAGAGGGGCCAAAAATTTAAGGCCACCCAGGAGAGCTCCAACTCCAGCCTGGGATCTTAACTTTGTCTTGGAGAAACTCACTCTTCCACCTTTCGAGCCAGCTGCTACTGCAGATTTAAAATTTCTTTCCTGGAAAACAGCTTTCCTTTTAGCAATCACTTCTGCAAGAAGGGTATTTGAATTACAGGCCCTAATGGCAGTGGAACCTTTCATCATCTTTCATGCGGACAGAGTGTCCCTCAGAACCAATCCCTCCTTCATGCCCAGGGTGGTATCCAGTGTGGCTCTTAATCAGTTCATTCATTTGCCTACCTTCTTTGGTAACCCACAGAACAAAGGGAAATGATGCTGCACTCTTTAGATGTGCACAGACAGCTTAGATTCTACTTGGACATGACTAAACCTCAAAGGAAATCTGAACAACTGCTGGTGGCATTTGCTGCAGGGACAGAGGGGAAAGCTATTTCAGAACAAACCATTTCAAAATGGATAGGCCACTGCATTCATTTCTGCTATAAGCACCATGGAAAACCTATCCCACAGGGCATCATACCCCATTCAACCAGGGCTGCATCTACCTATACAGCCTTTCTCAGGGGCGTCCCTACTAGGGACATCCTAGAAGCTGCTACCTGGAGTTTTGTACATACCAAGCATTATCATTTTCCAATTTTCTCTAAATCCAGAGCTGGTTTTGCCACTGCAGTCTTGCAGGGCCTTATAGCTGGTCCTAATTCTATTTAAATTCCTTCTCCCAACCTTAGCTTTGGGAATCTACCCAAATGTAATGACTGCAACAGTGAAACACTCGAACATAGTACAGTTACCATAAATGTAGATGTTCAAGTGTATTCGCTGTTGCAGTCCTGGTTACCTTTCCTCCAGCTCCCTTTTTTCTTTTGGCTATACCTCTACTCTCACTTATATGCTCTAAAAGCTTTTTGGTGTATTTGCTTTTTTGTTGGAGGTATATCCTTGTATTTATAGATTTAATTGCTTCCCATTAGGGGGGCACCTGACATCTGGGGCAAGAAAAACAGATGTAATGGCGTTGACTGCATTTTTTATACCCTTAATGACCTGACATCATGGAAGAAGGGACAGCAACCGATGCAGGACCCAAGACTTTGTTAATCAGGCCGACTGAGGGCTACTGCAAGCAGATAACCCAAATGTAATGACTGCAACAGTGATTACACTCAAACATCTATATTTATGGTAAGTGTGCATAACTGTACTTTGCTGATGCACCAGATACTGTATGTGCTCCCTGAGTAGTGTGTTTATTTGCTAACAGTAAATCTAAAACTAAATGGTAGCTCTTATCTTTTTTCTTAAGTGGTCACAAAGGTAAATTAAATGGACTGACACCCTTTCTAATTATACCCTGTTTTTCCACTATTCAGTACTTTCTCTGATATATTTTTCTGTTTCTTTTGGAACTACATACTGCTTCTAATATAGTGGCATTCTATCGGAAGCCAACCCTCCCACTCTATTTTGCCATGCAAAGCCAGTCTTTTACTCTAAACTCGTAGATCTGGATAGTGTGTGAGTAGATCTTGTTGTAAACCTGAGGCTACAGCTTTGATGTTAACCTGAGAATCAAAGATGCCTTTCCATGATCACCGTAGCAGTATTAATAACCTATGGGATATTCTGTCAAGGATATCCATACATCCAGCCAACATATCTAAGACTGGGCATCCCCTCTAATGCAGTGCATCTGTCATATGACCTTAGCCCAGTGAAGGTAGTGGTACATGAAGGAAGTACAGATGCAAAATATCTCAGAACTGTCTTGTCTGCAGCCAAGACCTGAACTCTCACTTCAGAGTTGGCTTGTCAGCCATACAGTTTGTGCCTCTTCCCTTGCCATTTTTTTACATTATCACAGAGAAGGAAATGTGATTGTGGGAGGCAGATTCCTTCCAAAGATCAACATACTAAATGTTTATTTTGTCTGGTTGTGAACACATTTTTAAAGATTGATGTATCAGGTGTTTGTGTAGTCATCAGTCTGAAAATTTGTCTTGTGAACCAGAAACATAAAACTTTTGCTTAGGGTAAGATGGCATCTAAGTTAAAGAAGTTGAAAACGTTTAAAATGGATACCTCCATAGAGTCAGACCTGGACATCTCTGTTGCCTCTCTTGATGAGACTTTGGACCATATAGCTGCTTCTGTTGCTTCAACTACCTGCAACTTAGGTGGAGGTCAATATGGTACAGCCATTCCCCACACCTGATGCATCCAACCAGTCATTCACTTTGGCTTAGAAGTGGGAATTATGGCTTATTATTTCAGAGGGACTGAACAGCATACCTCAAATCTTATGGAAGATGTTCTTGGTATGTTGATTAAGGTACTTCATCACTCACAACCTCCTTGCTTAATAAGAGTAGATGTCTGAGCTAAAAAGAAACAGATGGCTAAACACATGGTTTCTCTTACATATGTGAGAGAGCCTCAGCAGGAGTGGCAGAATTTTACAAAGGGGCTTTGGTTACCTTTACCGCTGCTTTTCTGAATCCTGAGTCTCAGCCTCCAGCTCCTAAAAAGCCTGACTGATTTTACAAGTGCCACGATCAGTTAAGTTCCTGTACAAGAATCCTATTTCAAGTCCTTCTGTCATTGCTGTTTTCATTGAGAAGCCTTCTGAGTGCCTATATTCCACTAATTTAGTTGTTTCTATAGATAAAGATAGTAGAGCCAAAGAATGTTTATACTTCTGCCATGTTAGCTTTTAGAGGTATAAATTACCAAACCTATATAGTTAGAAACCATTTTTCTATTCTGGATAACTTGGGTAAGATGCTTTCTTACTATGATGATTCAGAAGCTAAGTCTTCTGCACTATATTTAATTATATCTCTCAAGTGGCTAGACATTCTGTTAAGAATGGTTATGATGTTGCAGATGCCTCCTCTAGGGCTGTAGCTGCTGGCTTGTTTTTTTGTAGTTTTTCTTAGCTTAGACTTAGCATTTGCCCAAGGATGTCAAGGCTAAATTTCTGGCTTTCCAAGATGGCTGAACATTGAGTAACAGCTTAACTCAAGCTCTCCCAGTGAAAACAGAAACTCAACAGAGAAGGCCAGTAGATGTTGATGCTTATGGGTAAATGTCAGTAACTGGCTAGTAAGTGCACTGCCTAGATGCCTGGCAAAGAAAAATACAGAGCATATGAAAAAAAATCAGCTGCAAAAAGTGAGAAAGAAACACTGACTGGGGAAAGTTCTACAGCTGTTCAACAAAAAGCAATGCAACCTCCAGACACTACTTCAAGTAACCTACAGGAATATATAAAACAACTGCATACAGACCTGGTTAAAATAAGCGAAACACTAATGAAATATATCAACACAAATAAACAGGAGGCTGGAAAAATGGAAGAAGCTTTAAATAAATATTCAGATGAGATGATAAAGCTGCAAAAATCAGAGGTTGAAATGAAAATGCTGACTGAATATGATACTGCTCAGGAAGAGATGCTTCAAAAAATAATAGAATTAGAGGACAGAGAATGTAGGGAAAACCTATACTTTTTCAGCTATAACAGAGAAGCTGGATGGAACAGAGGCATTAATTTTATGAAAGCGCAAATAAGCAACTGGACTGACATTCCACAGCAGTTGTTAGTTGAAAGGGCACATTGTGTGTATGCTCCAAACCTGGGTATGAGTAAGCAACCTAAACCTTTAATAGTAAAGATGCAATCCTACCAGCAGAAGGAGTTGATTCTGACAAAACTGTGGCAGAAGGACAAAATACTAAAAGTGGGAGACAGTAGAGTGTTTGCAGAGAATGATTACTCATTGTATACCAGGCAGAAGAGTAAATTCATTCCACTATTCAGGGAATGTCAAGACACAAGTGTGATATTCAAACTGCTGTACCCAGCTGTCTTCAAGGTATTCTTCCCTGGAAGGACAAAATCATTTTTGATGAAGTACACACTGAAGAGGAAATACAAAAGTTTGTGCAACAAAAAGTGAGCTGTGAAACATAAGCAGATTCTGCTGATTGTTCTTCTGGTAATAAAGACCACAGAGAGACTGTACCTATGAAATCTTTGCCACTGTTTCAATGGAAAATGTTGGAGAGAAGGAAGGGAGCATAAGAGTTGACTAGAAGAATTGAAACTATGTTGGAAATGAAGCAGAGACAGGATTTGGGAGATGGAGATAGTAATAAAACCAGTAACTTAATGTGTGAGATTGCAATGCAATAATTATATTTGTAAAATATGACAGAACAAGAAAGTCTGGAAATATTGGACTTTCCAGAATTTGTTGGACTTATGGGGAACTCTATAAAGTATGTGCCCTATTTCATATCATTAATGTTCAGAAAAAAATGTTTTGGGGACGGGAAGAGAAGGGAGAAAGGGAGAAAGTTAACCGTAAGTAAAGAAAACATTTTTTAATACTATTTTTGGGGTGTGTGGTTTTCTTTGCATGCTATAAAGTTTTCTCAGTTATTTTTTAAGTGCATGAGGATTGTAAATAGGTGTTGCTACTCTTTTTTCCCCTTTCTTTCTACCTTCTTGTTCAGTTTTAGAAATGTAGGCACTGCAGTGTAAAAGAAAAGACTGGTTAAAAGAGCATGACAAAAAAAAATAATGTGCTTTTCCTCATTCTTGTATTGTAAATGACTGGATTAAGGATCTTAGATTGATTAGTAGCAATTTTTCTGAGAAAGCAAGTAAATGAAAAATATTGGATATTATGAGGCTTTCTTCTAGCAAATGAATGTATACTTAGTAGCAATTCTGTATATACCTTCATGTCTCCATGGAAACAGTCCAATAAAGAGAAATTGACTTTCTGGTTCTCATTTCTCCATGGAGAGAATCTGATAATAAATCTGATAATGAGAAGTTGGCTGTCTGGTTCACATCTTTCCATGGAGACAATCTGACAAATAGAAATTGGTTATAATCTGATAGAGAGTCATTGGCTGGGGGGGGGGGGCAGACTGGATATGAAATACTTTTCTCTGAAAGCATTCAGGGGTTTTCCCAGCTGGGAGAGGTATAAAGATAAGACAAAACCAGTTAGCACTTAATAGAAGCACAGGCTTCACCATGTGTCTTAATATGGATAACCTTTCTTTTAGGTTAACTCAAGTCTCTGAATGTGGTTGTCAGTTTGGGAGATTTGTTCCTATTAGGAGGGTGAAACTTCAGTATGTAAAGATGTACATAGTATTTAATTAATAGGTTTTATGTGGTATTTTTGAGGGATTTATATAAAACAAAATGTTTTGTAAGATGTGATGTAGGCTGAGTGGATATGACAAGAAACAACTATATAAAAGTTTAACCTGCCAAGCAGTGTGTGCATGCAACACAAAAGCTGGAATTAGATATTTAACAAAAAAGGTGTTATACATGAAAGGTGAGAATAATAACTGTTTAATACAGTGATGCTTCCTGTAATGTCTTTAAATTTCAATGGTCTCACAGATAAGTACAAAAAAGAAAAAATACTTAACTGTATTAATAAATCTAGAGTGGAAATAGCTGTGTTACTGAAGGCACACTTGGAAAGAAATGAACATGTGCATTTGATAAAGAAAGGCTTTCAGGATGGCTATTCAGTGGAATATCTGGGACAAAGGAAAAGAAGAGTACTTGTATTAATTGCAAGAGAGGTTCCACTAGTGATAGAAGATGATAAAAAAAGATAATAATGCCAGATTAGTAGTGCTAAGGGGCTATTGGCAAGGGAGGAATATTACACTGGCATGTATTTGTATTCCATCTAAAACTGCTATAATGGAGCTTACAAAATTCTTGGAGAAATCAGTTTTTAGCAAGGAATATTACTTAGAGGTGAGGACTGGAATTTCATTTACAGCAGTGACGATATGTCTGGGATGCCCAGAAGGGAAAATATAACAAAGGGAAGGTAAGATTTTTGAAGTAATTTATGAAAATATTTGCCATGGAAGATGTGAATTCAGTAATAAGAGTTCAAAGAAAATTTACATATTACCCAATATAAAAAAAATAGGCTAGGTTAGACAGAATTTTCATTTCACAAGAACACGTGCATTTAATTGAAAGTCTTGATATGCACCCAATAACTATTTGGGACAATGCACCAATAATAACTAAAAAACACAAGTTAATGAAATAAAAATAAGACACTGGCACTTTCCCATCGATCTGTTGAAAAGAGATAAATTTAAGGAATATGTAATGGAGATTATTCAGGGCCAATTTCAGAGGATAGAAATTACTCCTGAAAATATGGTTAATGAGTTGGATAAAATTAAGGTGGAGTTTAAAAATAAGGTGGAAATAAAAGAAAGGGAACTATGGTTAAGAAGTAACAAGAATTATTTAGAGTGACTGGCAAATGCTAAGTGTTGCATACTAGAGGGAATCTCACATAACAGTAAAAGGATCAACTGCAGAATGTAAAGCAGAAAATAAGAGATTACCTCAATAATATACATGCAATTAGAAAGATTGCTGTTATGCAACAGTTTTTTGATAATAACACTAGAGCACAAAAACATTTAGCATGACGACAGGCAACAGAAAGTACAAAGGGCTGTCACTAAGCTTAGGAAGCCTATAACAAGGAAGGTAACAAGAGATCCTGTAGAGATATTAAAAATATTTGGAAATTCTATGAAAGCCTGTATAAAGCAGAGAAACATGGAAATCAAGAAAAGATACAAATGGAAGTGTTTATGGAAGAATTAATTATGCCAAGGTTAGAGGTAGGTGAGGCTCAATTACTAAAGGTTAGTATAGGAGGGGATGAGAGAAAAATTATGATGTATAACCAATCTACAGGAAAGTCGCCAGGAATAGATTATATTCCTTGGAAGTTTGGAAGCTAGAAGGGAAAAATCTGATAAAGATCTGGAAGGTTTTGTTTAACAGTATTTTAAGAGGAGGAGAAGTACCAACATCCTGGAAGAAAACAGTGGTAAGTGTAATACCTAAAGCGGGTAAAGATCCATCAGATCCAGCAGGCCCAGCTTCATACAGGTCCATTTCAATACTAAGAGATGATTTATAAAGTGTTCTTGTCTATAATGGCTAAAAGAATGGCAAAAGTAATGCCAAAATTGATAGATATGGATCAATATGGTTTTGTGGAGGGGAGGCAAACATTTGACAACATTAACAGAACATTGATGATTCAGATGGAAGCAGAATGTAAAAAACTATACCATTGTTTGTGCTGGGGGGTATTGATGTAGAGGAAGTATTTGACAAAATAATCTGGGGCTTTATGAGTCGGGCAATGGAAATCCTTGCATTTCCTGAAAAAATTATAAGGTTGATTAGGAGGATATATGAGGGATCAGAAGTGAAAATTAAAGTGGGCGGGGGTTCATCTCTGATAATTTCTGCTTGAGCAGAGGAACTAGGCAGGGGTATTTTCTTTCTCCTTTGTTATTTGCATTTTATTTAGAACCATTGGCAAAGAAAACAAGGGACTCAAAAATTCAGGGATATAATTGGTATGGTAGTCAAGAAAAGCTGGGTCTATTTGCTGATGATATATAATTATATACCTGACAAAACCAGAAAGAGACTTTACAGTGTTTAACATTTTGAGACAGTTTCAAATCTTTTTGGGATATGAAATTAATGAAGCTAAAACAAAGGCAATAGCGGTAAATTATTTACCCATCTATGAACTGGTTCAGCAATATCCATATTTATGGGGACATGATAAAATGAGGTATTTATGAGTATGGATTAAAATAATTCTGGTGTGGCAGCTAAGGATATGTGGGAAGAGACTAAACAGATAATACAAAAACTGAGAAAATGTAAGCTTTATTATGTGGCTGTGGATAGTAAGATATAAGCAGTCAAAATGCTTTTAGTCCCATTAGTCTTATACACATGCCAGGCATATTTTTATCAACCAGAGGAGAAGTTGTAGATAGCAATTAATAAAGAGCTGAAGGACATTATCTGAGAGGGGAAGACAGCAAGAATCAAGTGAGATAAGTTGATTCTTCATGCAGAACAGGGCAGATTAGGATTACCTAATTTGAAGGGTATTTCAGAGCTACACAATTTAGGCTCCTAAACACAGCACAAGCAGAAAACTATAATTCAAAGTGGAAATAGATGGTGATGAAACAGGGGTGAAGTGCATGAAACATGGAAAGACTGAGATTTTGGATGCAGGCCTTTAAGGAGAATAACAATAATCATACAGAATATTATATGTATAAAGTAGCAGACAGTATCCTAAGAACTAAGCCAACACGGGAATGTAGAAAGGAGATTCTGCCAATAGAAATGACTACAATAAGGGATATAGACAGTAGGGAAGAGGGAGTTGGAATTTTTGGAGAAAACTGGCAAAGGAACCAAAGTATTGTGAGCAAATAACTTGAGAGGGAAAGATAATAGAATGGGAAGACGCCAAGAAAATATTTGGACTGCAGGTTAGAGATTACCTTCCCTATCAAGGATTGACATCGGAGTATAAGCATAGAGAAATAAATGGGGAGGTCCTAAATGAAAGACCAGTACTGGTTGAGTTTTTAGCAGAATCTAGAACAGAAGCTGCCATTAAAAAAGGAATAATTAGAAGATCATATAAAATATTGCACGATAACTATAAGAATCAATCAAAGGAGATTAGAAAGGATTGGGAAGAGAGACTGGATAAGCAATTCACAAAGAAACAAAATCTAGATTTAGAATTTTTGCTTGGAAATGTTTACTTAGATATTTTTATACTCTAAGTAGACTCCAGAGAATTTTTCCTCAGGTAGACAGCAAATGCTGGAGATGTGACAGGGAAGAAAGAGGTAATTGGGAACATTTTCTGGGAGTGCAGTATGTTGGTGGACTTTAAGGATTCCCTGTGGGATGCACTGTCAGAGATGCTGATGGGCAGATTGGTGTGACAAGGGAGATGATTTTTCTGAGCTATGATACAGAATTGGAATTGCCTAGACATGGTAAGGCCTTGCTGTGTCTAATTATGGTGGCTGCCAAAAAAGCAATTACTAGAAAATGGAAATCAAAATCAAAACCAACTATACTAGAAGTAGTGAATATAGTAACAGAGCTGGAAATGAGATCTTTAGAAAAGGGTAGGAGCAACCTAGATAGGAAAAAATGGAGATAGTAAGAACAATACATACAGGGGAGGAATTAAGTTTACAAGAAGGCAGGACTTAAATGAGCTATGTAGTGTTTGAAAATTATTGAGTAGATGATAAGTGATGTATAGTGTTTGTAGCTGGGAGTGTGTCTGTATGGTTTGTGATGTAAAATGCTTGCAACTAGGATTGTGTTGGTGTGGTTTATTTTTATTTGTATAAATGCATGATTGTCTATTGTAAATGATGGTTTAATAAAGATGTTTCTTGTTTAAAAAAGGGTGGAAGGAATTGAATAATTTATGTAATGTTGCTTAGGTTATATGATGTATAGCAATATATGTGAAGTATGTTTATAAACTTGAACTTGTTAGCACATTTTGTTTACTTTCATATAAATGTAAATTTGCCTATGTCACAAGTGATAATTCAATAAAGGTGTTTAAAAATGCTAAATTTCTGGATTCTCTTCTGGATAGACAGCATCTTTTTGTTTCTGCTGCTGTGGACCTCTTCATATCCTTGCTGGAGAAAGGTAAGGTCTTGTAAGACCTAAAAGAAATCCGTCTTTCTAATGTGTCTACTTTTCAGAGAAATTATCCATCTAAAGCTGCCCCTTTTCTGTGTAAGGATCTGAAATCTTCCCAGAAGGGTAAAATTCCACAAAGAAAGATGTTTCAGGAGGTCTCAACAAAGTTTAAGATATTTGAAGCCTTAATTTCAGGATACATCACCTGCATTGTGACTGTCTCCTTGTCCAGATCCTACCAACCTCATCTTATCGTTCTACCTTTATCTCTATAATTACCTCTTCCTCTGCGAGTATGGCAAATGATAACTTCAGACAAATGGGTTCTGTGTATCATTAACGAAGGATACAAAGCATCTTGAAAGGCAATTCCTCAGCCTCCTTAAAGGCAGAGTCATCTTATTCTGTGTCACTTTCATGTTGGTCTATGAATAAACAAGTCTCTGTGAGTTCTGTTTAAGCATCTTTATCCTATACAAACACATTACTCTAAAGCTTGTTTGAATATGATTAAGTAACGTATATACAAACTAACTGCTGTGATCATATATGCTTACACACTGGCTGCTTCTCCAAAATGACACTAAGGATTGCACGTGTCTGAATTTATACGTGCACGCACAGCCTTGCATGCTACTTAAAGACATAGCACACACACGCTATACTCTGATCTGCATCCTCCCTGTTTGAGAAATAAATCATGCAATTTGTCATGAGATATTTAGCATGCAGAAATCACAAATAATCTAGAGACATACATTATAGAATACTAGGTACACGTATATAAAATCAAGTCCACGTTGCTGTGTATTTCACACTAAGCTTAGAAACTCGTCCATATTGTGTGACATAAAATTGGGAATCAGTTTTAGCAACTAGAACAGTCTCAGCAAAATGGTTGACCAGTGGAATCTTTGAATTACATTCTGGAAAAGAATCAGACTTTTGAACACAAACTGTTCTGGAAACATTGTCTGACTCTGACTTTGATTTAGAGTCTGCATCACAGATACAATGTTGTGATTGCAAGGGTACTGATTCTGGTACAGGAAGATGATGTCTGAGATTCTTCCTATACTCTACACCCTCGGAATTTATTCAATAAGATCTCAGCTTGGGACAGATGCCTGTTATCTGTCCTATTCAATCAAAACCTTTCATTATCTGGATTTGTACCATCTCTCCTTCCCTCAACAAATAAAGTAATCTGCTTGATCTGTCATAACTAGGTTTCTGGATATTATGCTTCTTCAACAATTGAGCCTTGATGGTTTTATTGTTCTTAGAGTCAGGCTTCAACAAACTTGATGAAATAGGTAGCGTAGTTTTAGTTTGTCTGAAAAATGATCTTTGAGCAGGTGAGCCAAGAAGATCGTCATAAGGTATGTTTCTGAGATTAAGTAGGTTCAAGAATACATCGGTATTGTCACACACTGACTTTTCAAGTAATTGCTTAGCACTCTGTACTGCACATTCAGCTAGACCATTGGACTACTAGTGACTTGTGCAAAGTCCCATTCTCATGCAAATTTCTGAAACAACTCAGTAGTAAATTGAGTACCATTGTCAGAATAAAGTTTGAGGATTACCATGAACTAAAAAATTACATTTAAGCTTAGTGATAACAGCTGTTTCATAATTTAGTACTAGGCTAACTGCCTTTGTGGGCCACTTTAAGCCTAGCCAATTACCCCAAGTAAGAATCAAACTCTGCACCTTGTGTTTGTAAGGTAAACACCTTAACCATTGCACCATCCTGTTGAGGTCAAGTTTGCTAGTAGATCAATATCATACCAGTTTGAGTAAGAGTCCTCTAAAACCAAATAGTGTTGATTATTCCATTCAAAGATATTAGTTGCAACAGTAGACCAAGGTAGTTCAGGTGATGGATTTAGCTGAAGTGGTTCCTTATGTAAATGTGCTCTGGTGCTATTGCATATCAAACAAGAAGAAAGAACACCATCAACATTTTTTGTTAATGAAGGCCAAAATACTAGTTCTCTGCCTCTTCTCTTGGTGGATAATAAACCTGGGTGGCCACGATGCAAAATCTGGATATATTCGTGCTGTAATGAAGCAGCTACAACAATTTTAGGATCTTTGAAAATACCATCTGACATCAACAATTTATCTCTGTAGGGAAAGTATGATTGCACCTCAGGTGATACACTAGATTGTTTTGATGGCCATCCAACACTGATGTAGTGTTTGAGCTTTTGTGAATAGGATCAGTCATAGTATGATCTCTTAACTCATCAAGTCTAGTGGTGGAAAAATTACGCACTGACGTTACACCAAAGTCAAAATTTTCAGCATCAAGTTGTTCTGTATTTCTAGGTGATCTGGGTAAATTATCAGCCAGATAAAGCAATTTACCTTTAGTATAGACCATTTTGAAATTGTACTTTTGCAACTTGAGCATCATTCTTTGTAATCTCGCCAGAGCAGAATGCATTGGTTTCTTCAGAATAGTGACTAGTGGCTGATGATCAGTTTCAATTTGAATAACTCAACCATAAATATAATCGTGCAAATTGGAACATATGAAAACTATTGCTAGAAGCTCTTTTTCAATTTGAGCATAATGCATCTCAGTTTGAGTTAGTTTCCTAGATGTATAGGCTACCGGTCTGCCCTCTTGTAGAATAACTGCACCAAGACCAAAATTAGAAGCATCACAGTATAGGACACCTGGTTTATTCACATCATAGTACCTTAACTTGAGGGGGGGGGTGTCACAATTTTCTGCTTAAGGTCATCAAACACCTTTTGATGATGATGTAACCATGGCCATATAACATTCTTTCATGTTAGCTCTCTCAACGGTGCTGTCAACTCACTGAAATCTGGTATAAACTTGCCCAAATAGTTGACCATGCCCAGAAAACATTGTAAACTCTGCACATTATCCGGTGCTAACATCTCTAAAATAGCTGTTTGTTTGGTTGGGTCAGATTTTAATCCTGTACTTGTAAACAAATGTCCTATGTAGGTTACTTCTGGTAGTCTGAATTTGCACTTCAGATGATTGAGCTTCAAGTTCACTTCACATGCTGTATCTAGGACTTTCTTGGGTTTCTGTCATGCTGTGCTTCATCATTGCCTCCAACTAGTAGATCGTCTACTATTATGGCACAAGGATAACCTGAAAAAATGTGTTCCATCGCATGCTGAAAGATTTCACTTACAAAATTTATTCCAAACGGCATCCTTAGAAACCTGAATCTGCCAAACAGGGTACTAAAAGTAGTTAAATATGAAGACTTGCGATCCAGCATCACTTGCCAAAATGAACTCTCTGCATCCAAAGCAGAAAATACAGTGTATTTGGTATTAGAGCTGTGATTTCCTCAACTGTGCACATTGGATGATATGGCCTCTTTAATGCTTTGTTCAAATCTCTAGGGTCAATGCATACTCTGATTTCATCTGAGCCTTTCTTGTGAGCAGCTACCATGGACGACACCAATTCAGTTGGTTCCGTAACTGGACAAATCACACCTTGCTGTACCATCTTGTCCAAATGAGCTTTGATTTTATCTTGCATAGCTATTGGAACTCTTCTTGCTGGTCTGACCACTGGAGTGACTTCAGGATATAATTTCATAGAATACACAACTGGAAGATTGCCCAACTTGTTGTCATCAAAAACATCAGCATACTCTGAGAAAATTCTGAAAAACTTACACTTGGAACTGCAGTCACATGATGAACTTCTTTAGCAAAAGAAAGCAGATTCATTCTCAAACTATTGATCAATGCAACAGATTGCACTGGTCACCAGACTACATAGAATAATAAGTGGTAACAGTTCTCAGCCAAATAACATGGAAGTATTACTGAACCTTCGGTTTGAATTTCTTCACCTCCATATGCAACAAGTCTCGCACTGCTGGTTATATTGAGCTATTTGTTGGTTATTACTTTTGTAAATGTATCTGCTGATATAACATTGCACTTTGATCCAGTGTCTACTTTGAGTTCTGTGGATTTTCCATTGATCCAAACTGCGCAAAACACTTCACTCCTTGTCAATAAGTCTACTGTATCATCTATTTCTCCCAGTACTACTATCCACGTAGAAAGCTGATTGTTTTGACTCTACTTGATCAACTTGTACGACCTTTCTTTACAACTGTGTGAGGCTTACTTGACTTGCAAAACTTTTGAAACTGGTTCCATTTCTTACACTTATGACACTACTGACCATAATGCTAAACACTTTCTTTTTTAGACTCCTAGTTTTCACCACAATTTTGACAGTTAACAATAAAGCTAGACTTGGGTTTTGCTGACTCACGCTTGTATGGCACTGATATGTTGGTGGTGCTTGCACTTCTAGAACTTTCTGGAAAATTTGGCACCTTCTTTGGAATTCCTGTGGTTGCTTAGACTTGTTTCTGTTTGCCACTTGTTGCATACTGTCTACGTTTGCTCTGGAGTTTACTGAGACCATGCTTTTGTCACTTGTAAGCATGCTCATGTGTCTTTCTGCCATTCATGCATCTGACAAATCTCTATTGCTTTGCCTAATGCCAAATTACTGTCATGAAGCAAAATCATCCTCACTGCAGCACTATTAATACCACATACAAGTCTATCCTTTATCAGCTCATCTTTCAAGTCACCAAACAGACACATTTTGGCCTTATTCCTCAAATCAGTTATATAGGCTGCAAATGTTTCCCCTGGCTTCTCATTTCTTGTGTAAAACAAATGCCTCTCTAATTTAATGTTCATTTGGGAGTTGCACATTTCTATGAACTTACGCTTTAAACATTCTGGGTCTTCTCTGGCTTGAACAGTATGGCGGTGTGCACCCTCGCTTTCGTACACTGCTGATGCATACACAAATGATCGCTCTCTCTCTATAGCCTCAGCTCCTGCTAGATTTAGCAAAATGAATGCCCTTGTGCATGCATCTCTATCTGCATAAGCTGCTTGTATGAAAATATCATAGTCCTGTTCAAATAATCTCCAGTTCTCTGCAATATTCTGGTCAAACACAAGATATAATAAAGAGATAGAATTAAGCAAGGCTTCTTTAGGTTTGGTGTGAACCACAGCCTGGCCAGAAGATCCATTATAAAATGCAAATGAATCAGAATAAGCTCTTGAGTTGGAGCCTGAATTAGATGATCATCTGGATAAGGAAATATGTGAATAGTTAAACATCTGCAAAAAACAATGACAGGATCTAGGCGCACTATGAATACCCTTAGGGCAGTAGAAAGACCAAAGGGTAAAACAAAACTAAGAGATATGAAGACATACAGACATGTAAGATTTTCCTGAAATGTGGATGAGTAGGAATAAAAAGATAAATGTCCCTTAAATCTAACATCACCATTTAATCATTAGAAGCAATGAATGATTGGTCAGTATTTTGAAACGTTTAGTCAAGTGTTGAGGAAGGAGATATCCAAAATAGGCCTCCATGTCCCATCCTTTCTGGGAACCAGAAATACTCCTGAATAAAACCCTGTTCTTTGTAAAAGAGGAGGGACCAGTTCTATTGTAACCTGAGAAAAATATCTCAAAGAGGCAAAATTTAGATTAGAGTATAGCACGTGTGCACTATGTCTAAGTAGCATGCGAGGCTGTGTGTGCATGTATAAACTCTAGACACTTATTTATTTTATTTATTTTACATTTGTTGACCGGGATAGTCCGACTGGATACATGTCCATTTTCAGAGGAGGCCCGGGGAGAAAAGTTCCAAACTTACAAACAGATAAAGACAAGCAAGCAAGTTACAATATATGCACAGACATATTGTATTAGCATACAAGTTACAGTCTCACATTTCAAGCCTATGAAGAATACAGTTTATATACAGAAATATATACAAATATGTTACAGTTTCTCTTATCAAACCTATAGGTGCACCTTGTATACAGAGTATCTGTAAAGATGTTAGTTTCTCTTTTCAAACCTTTTAGTGTAAGAGGTTTATCGCTATGAATAAAAAATTGCAGGGATATGGAAGTAGATGAGGCTTTAGTCGGAGTTAGAGCAAGGACATAACCAGTGAGTTTTAAAATTCTGGGTTAAATTTTTTTTTAACTGATTAAGGGAGGGGTTCAGAGTAAGGTCAGATGGGAGCAAATTTCAGGTTTTGCCTACTGAATTTGCAAAGACTCTCCAGATAGGTTCATAGGTAGGTACTAGGCTATCGGCCCTAGGGCCCATACAAGCCTAGCCAAAAAATGTACCCTGGCTTTCGCCACCCAAGAAAATTATTTTCCTGTGCTCCAGAGCCACAGAAGTGATCCCAGGGGTGAATTTCCCATTTCCCATCCAATCATCAAGATTTTTCTTGAAGAGTGCTAATGAGGAGCTCTGTTTGACATAGATAGGTAGTCTGTTCCAGAGTATGGGAAGTCTCTGGGACAGGAATCTATCCCTCCAGCATGTTCTGTTTATTGTGGTGACAAGGTTTAGGTCCCTAGAGCGTGTAGCTCGGATTGATTGGGATTTCTTTAAGTGGAGCATGTCCAACAGCTCTGGGTTTGACATAGCTTTGTATGTTAGGCAGAGATCGCCCCTGAGTAGGCGATATGCGATGGAGTAAAGCTGTCGTTTTTTGAGATGGTCTGCATAGGGCATCTCTTTGAGGCCAGTAATCCTCTTTGTGTGGTATTTCTGTGGTCTTTCCAGTTGTTGTAGATGTCTTGTGAGGTACATACCAAAAGGGGCTTTGTACTCTATAATGGGTCTAATGAGTGATGAGTAGAGGGGAACAATGACCTCTTTTTTTCTGGATGAGAATACTTTTGTGATGAGATGAACCACGTAGAAGGATTTCCTGACCACTGTGGCGATGTGATTATCAAAGGAGAGACTACTGTCTACCTGTGTCCCAAGGTCTCTTATCACATTTTCAGCATTAAGTAGACTACCAGCTATGTGGTAGTTCATGGGTACAGAGTTTTTACCAAAGGGGATGACAATACACTTTTTGGCATTGAGCTTCAGGCCATGGCTTTGACACCAGGTAGCTGTCTCAGTGAGGCTCTTTTGTAGTTTGTCCACATCGTTAGTATGTGGTTGTTAGCTTTAACAGATTGAACAAAACATTTTGTAGTGGAATGAAGTGATCTAGCGTTTTTGTAGGGATGGATAATGTTTTTAAGGGAGGGCATTTTTGTCTGGATGGTTAATAATCTTGAATGCTACAGTAAGTTGATTGTATTAAATAAGCATGGGGAGTTCTAGCCATCCTAAGAGGTTTAGGCTATGACAATGGTGTGTCCTGTAGGGAGTTCCTGTGGCAAACCTGGAAATTTGATTGTATCAGCTAGACAGTTTGCTGAGATCAGTTTTGTTCAAGTTAGTGAGTATTGGTGAGGCACAGAATAGAGTTGAAAGCAGATGGGTATGGGCAATCCTAGCTAGAGAGGTAAGAAAAGGCTTGTTTTTGTATAGGGAGCCAAGTTTTTTATTAAAGGTTTTAATAGTTTGGTTTACGTGCATACCATGTTTGAGGTTTTTGTCTATTATAACACCCAGGTGTTTGGTATACATATCTGGTAAGATTATGTTCCCGTTGATAGATGTTATAGTAAATGAAGGTTGAGAAGATTTGTGAGTAGGGGAGAAGAGCAATATCTTTGTTTTATTAGGGTTTAATATCAGCTGTTGATTAGAGATCCAGTTTTCCACTCTATTAAAGGTTTTCTGGGTTAAACTAAGAAGATCTGAAGGGGTAGAGGCTGAGCAAATCAGGGTGGAGTCAGCATATTGTATACAGTTTTCATCTGGGATTACAGAGTGGAGGTCATTGATAAAGAGGGAAAAAAGAAGGAGACCTAATATGGAGCCTTGAGGGACACCAAGGGTAACGGGCCAAAGATTAGAGAGTTTGTCCTGCCAAAGGACAGCCTGCTGTCTTCCACTAAGATAAGATTGAAACCATTGTATGGCATGGTTGTTTAGGGATATTTTATTTAGGTTAAGTAAGAGTAGCTGGTTACTCATCCTATCATTCATTCATATCCCAAAATGTGGGTAGCAAGGCCAAAGGAGGTGTCCTTTCAAGGGTCTATGTTAGATAATCGAACTTTCAAAAGTTCAAGTGTTATCCTATCATTCATTCAGACCCCAAAATGTGGACAGCAATGACAGTCAAACTTTTGAAAGTTCGATCATCCAGTATAGACCCACGTTTCAATATATATATAGAAGAAATAGTTCTCGAAGAAAATGGTATTACACAAACATACAAAGGTTATAAAATACATAACTACACTAATCTAATGGTGGAAAAAGAACACTTTGATTTATTTTCCAAGGGGTTTAAATTTGTCAAAACCACACATGGGGATTTGGCAAACATATTACTGGAATTAAAAATATTCCTACGAAAATTAAATCTGCAGATTACCTGTAAGCAGCATAATACTGTCAATTCCCCAGTTATTGCATATGGTGAACACACAGAAACATTGAGGAGAAGTAGTATTTACAACCCCCCATTACACCCTGTGATTGGGACTTTCGAGTGTATAGTTATGAATGACATTTACGATACATTTGAACCAACAAAAAGGTTGAATAAAACAAACAATTTAGATGAAAGAGAGTTCACTCTGTTTGAACAACTAAGAAAAGAGAGAAATCTTAGATTTATGCAACCAGATAAGGGTGGGGGAATGGTCATTTTCAATCAAGAAGCATACAACAATGTTTTAACAGATATATTGATGGACCAAACAACATATACCACTGTGTCGATGAATGAAATACAAATAGCATATAGAAGAATAGACAGTTGGCTGGAAGAATATTTTATTGAAAATAGAATTGGAAGGGACACATTTAATTTTTTGAAACAAACTCATCCCTATATACCAAAAATATTTGCAATACCGAAGATACACAAAAACATTTCAAAACCACCCTTCCGCCCTATAGTTTCTGCAAAAAAGTCCAAAACGCAACCTTTGTCAGTGTTTATTGACCAGCAATTAAAAGATATTGTCAAAACACAGACACACTTAGTGCAAGATTCCTGGGATTTCTTAGGCAAAATAACAAATGAATTATGGTCAGAGACTGTTAAAATGGTGACCATTGATGTTAAAGAACTTTTTACTTGCATACCCAGAAGACAAGGGTTTGAATTTTTTGAAAATAGTGTTCACAAGCATTCTAAATTAAACCTTGACAGGAAAAAATTATTGTTGGAGTTGACTGAAATAGTCTTAGACAACAATTTCATCACATTTCAAGGGGAACATTACAAGCAGATTACAGGTGTGGCTATGGGGGCAGCTTGTGCCCCCTTATATGCAAATCTGGTCCTTCTAGAATGGGAAGAAGAGTTTATTTTTAAGAGTCCTTATCAAAGAAATATAAAAATATATCTTCGTTTTCTGGATATTTTTATATTGTGGGAGGAAGACACCACAGAGGACTTAAAAGAATTTATGACATACATTAATCAAACTACTTCCTTTCTGTCCTTCACCCATGAAATTGAAAATAAAGTTATAAATTATCTTGATATAACCTTGAGTAAGGGGATTGCTGGTTTTAAATCAAATATTTTTCGCAAAAATACATGGTGCAATAGTTATTTACATTTTAATAGCCAGCATCCCCTACATCAAAAGAAAAGTATCATTAAAGGACAGGCTGTTAGAATTGCCAGAATGACCTCCCAACATCAGGATTTACAAAAAGAATTTTTCTTTTTATTGGAAAAATTCTTGGAAAGGGGCTATCCCAAACAGCTAGTTGGAGAGATTCTGGAACAAGTATATAAAGGATGGGGTACAAAATATAAACCTCTTTTAGGTAATAAATTTATTCCCAATGAGAAAAAGGCGGATAATTCTGAGGACTATATGGGTGCCTGCATTGTGGAATACAATGGATTTTCTGACCATTTTATTAATATTATTAAAAATAACTGGTCTATTTTTAAAACTAACAAAGAGATACAACAGATAGTTGGGAAAAAAACCAAGATTTATATACAAGACAGCCACAAATCTTAAAAAGATTTTTGAAATGGAAAACATTAAATATGAATCCAAGGAAGGTACTAAAAGATGTGGTAAATGCATGTATATCAATCCAAGTGTGGAATTAAAATTGGAAAATGGTTTAAAAAGTAGAATTGCCTTTTGCAAGGGCAATTGTAGAAGTAAGATGTTGGTGTATTTAGCTACTTGTTCCAAATGTTCTGCTTTCTATGTGGGGAAGACCGAGAGGTCCCTCAGAGAAAGAATTTACGAACACATTTACAACATCAGCAAGAGAAAAGAGACCAGTGCTTTATTTAAACATTCTGTAGACTGTGCAGGTTTCACTGATTTCAAGTTTGGGATTTTGGAATATGCTAAACCTGATCCAAGGGGAGGGGATATCAAAAATCATTTGCTTCAGAAAGAAATTAGGTGGCAGCTAAGGCTAAAAGCCAACATGCCCCCTGGGCTTAATGAGTACACAAACATTAAGGCTATTTTAGTGGAAAAAGCCTCTAGTGTATAAATAAAAAACATGGTTATATGGGTCTATACAATTAATAAATACACTTTGAGATTTTTTGAATGGGGTCAACACAATAATTGTTTAAAATACCCATGACTGTATGTTTAGTCCTGTTCAACATTAAATTGTTTCAAAGCAGTTTTTCAACAATTAAATATAACAGCAGTTTTTAACAATAGTTTTTAACAAATGACACATACATCTTTTTAGAATAACATATATTTTTACAAGTCAACATTTTATATTCACTTCAGTTTTTTAACTATTTAATTATTTATTTATTTATTTATATTCATTATTCATAATTAACAATTAAGTAATAAGTTACAACATAATATTATAAGGAACGTAACCTATTGTACAATATATGTATGTGGTTATTTTTCTTATTAATTTTTTATAACAATATAGGCATTTTTTAACAACCATGTATAAAAATTAATGTTGATTAAAATATGTAAAGCACTAAAGCACTTTAACTATGCCGGTCATCAACAGTACAAGTACCTAAGGGAGACTGCGGTTGACTGTCAAAATTGCATTAAACAAATGGAATTTATAACAGAAAATAATGTGTATAGCTTTAAATTTTAAATGAACTTGTGTAATTAATGGATTAATTAATTGTTTTAAACGGTATAAAAATCACTGGCACCATATATTCATTATTCTGAAGAAGTCTGCATTCGGCAGATGAAAGCGCTAGATCGTTAATTGTGTTTTAACAATATTTGCTTATTAAAGTACTGAGGTCTGTTTACACGGAGTTGCATCTTTTGTTGGGTCTATATGAACTTATTCTTGGTGTCAATATATATGAAAGACACGCACACCTCCAAGCTGGTCAAACAGTATGATGCACAGGAGACACTCCAGGTGCAGTTAACCATTGACAAGACCCCTATTCAAATTATAGCTAGCTACAAGGCCCCCAAATTTGACTCAAGATGCCCAGTCCACCTATCTGGACCTCTTAAAATCTATCAAGATTCAACCCTTTACCCTGTGCCTGGGTGACTTTAATTACCCTGTGACACCTACGCACTGGCCCTGTAATCAAGGAGCCTCAGTGCTCATCATTAGTACCAGTGAGGGGCATCCACATTGGGAAGATAACAAGTACACACACAGTAAAGTGCCATTTCCCTTAAGAGCACACAGAGATCACAGCCAGACTGGGGCTGAATTCTCCCTTTCTCTCCAGATCCCCAATAATGCTCCCCACTAGCACAGCTATAGGGTTCAGATCTCAGCCGAGTAGTCAAGCCAAAACCTCCTGTACCCTCTCTGTCCAACCAATGCTTCGTGTCCCTGCCCAAGTAGCTGACACGCATACTTTGAGATATGATTTATGTACAAACACACACGCAATCCTGGGGAAGGCTTGCACAGGTTCACTAGCTATGCCCCCTTTTGCCCAGGCTACAAGATAGTAATCCATTGCCACCAACTACTCTTATCAGCTACTATAAAGGTCCTTACCAAAGGGTGTCCAATTCTACTGTGTAATGTTTCTGTTGTCCAAACAGTAAATGTAACCCATGGCTAAGATTATTGGAGTGGCTTATACAGTATCACCAAATACATGCAAGTACTCCAAGAGCTTAAATTATCTCTACACAAAACAGCCGCAGTTGAAAGGTTTAAAAATATTTAATAATAAATAATAGAAACACAAGACAATGCTCATTAGTTCAACACAATGACAGGGAGTTCAGAAATCACAGGAAATACTTTAAAACAACATTGTAAGATAGTCTCACATAAATATAGAAAACAGATAGATGAATCTTACTATTTCTATCTATCTCTAAGAGAAATACCATGTCAAGCATAGTACCTCATTATCCCGTTTTAAGCACAACCTGGATAAATGGATGGGAAACAGAAAATACACCTCTGGGATTCCACCTGTGCCCCTGCTGGACAGGGGCTCTGAGTGCTGATGACTTGTCTAAACATGGGCAAAACTCTTGGCTTGGCTTAAAATGGGCCTCAGGACCAATAGCCTAGTAACCTTCTATGATCCTATGGCCAGGGGACATCATCACAGGTTACCTCACAGGATGGACTTGTTTTCACAGAACAAAGGCTTCTTGATTCATTCAAGCCTGTAGCATCTGAAATTGACTCTGGGTGGTAGAGTTTTAATTCTGGTTAGACATCAATTCCATGAGGATGTGCTTAAGGTTTTACATAGGGCTAGAAAACCAAACACTCAAAAACCGTATGTCTCCAAATGGAAGAGATTTTCTCTCTTATGCTATAAACAGGACCAAGACCCTTTTATGGATATTCTTTTTATTTATGTGAATTGCTCAATGCTGGGTTGGGTTTTTCTTCTATTAAAGGTCATCTGTCAGCCATGTCTGCTTGTCCTGCTTGTCTCCCTTTGGACCCCACCACTGTCTTCTCAATTTGGGATGAAAACATTTTTGAAAGGATACATTCATATTAGAACCCCAAGAAAGACTTCCTGGTATTTGAACTATCCTGTGTAATAGCTTACTTTGCCCCTCTTTGAGTCTGCAGCTTCTGCTTCTCTTATATTTTATATTGGAAAAAGTGTGCTGTTAGTAGCTTTGAGTTCTGCTTAGTGGGTCTCAGAGATGCAAGCCTTAACAGCTATTCCACCCTTTTTTGTCTTTCATTAGGCTAGGATTACTCTTCAAACTAATCCTGCTTTTTAAAGACCTGTCCTTGAATCAGACCATCAACTTGCCTACTCCACCCTCATACACAAAAATTCAGAGGAGAGGATCTTACATTCTCTGGATGTCCATAGGCAGCTCAGGTTCTGTTTAGACAGGAACGTGTCCATCAGGAAGTCTGATCAGATGTACTAATCCGTCTTTCTTGCCAAAAGTAGTTAATGAGCTATCTTTGAATCAAATCACTTACTTGCCTTCCCACCTCATCCTACACACACACACACACACACACACACACACACACACACACACACACACACACACACACACACACACATGCACACACACACACACACACACACACACACACACACACACACACACACACACACACACACACACACACACACACACACACACACACACACACACACACACACACACACTCTTACTTCAGGGGAGAGGAACCTATATTCTCTGGATGTCCATAGGCAGCTTACATTATATATAGTCAGGACCAAGTCAATCAGAAAGTCTGCTCAGTGGTTTGCCTCTCTTCCAGACAAAAATATGGGTGCTCCTGTTTCTAAACAAACTATTTCTAATTGGATTTCCATGGCTATCTATCTGTTTTGTTATTCTTTCCATGGTAAGTGGACTCTGGATCCACTTAATGACCATTCTACTATAGCTGCTATATCTTCAAGATCTTTCTTCAAAGGTTTAGATTTCACATGTAATTTCAAAGCAACTACTTTGTCTTCTCTTCACATTTTCATGATTCATTACAAGACTGATTTTCTTTTAAGAACAGAGCAGTTTGCTTATTTGCTTATTCAGTTTGGTTAGGTCTTTTGGACCAAAACTCTGCTCTGGGTTCCTCTTGTGTATATTCTTAAGACAGCTCTGGGAATCTCCCATAAGTTAATGCCGCAACAATGATCATGGAAGGACATAATACAGTTGTGAATGAACTTACCATAGCAGTGGATGTCCATATCTGATCACTTAATACAATTGTGAATGAACTTACCATAACAGTGGAAAAGTGGATGTCCAACTGATCACTTTTGCAGTATTACAAAATAAATAAATAAATAAATAAGAAAGCATTTCCAGTTGCTTAGAGAAAAGCATGTTGTACTCCTAATGAAATAAAAGTAATGCACTGCTGCAGCTACTGCTTCTGAATTCAACAATCACAAATACTTTTTTCATTATTCTAGCCATTTAACATTTCCTTCAGAAAAAAAGGCTCAGAATAACCAATTTCAACATTAGTATACTCACAAATATGATAATAAGCTTTTTTTCATCTCCCTCTTCTGCCTTACCTGTATCTACCTGCATTAGTTATTTCATTTTTAAATCTCTGCATTAAATATTTTGCATGTTTTAAAGACTGTGCATATACTTGTAGTGCCTGTCTTGTTTTCTCAGCATTATCTTTGTTAACATTTATAGCTTTTGAAAAGGTATCAGAGTAACTTGGTAAAAGTGGAATGTCAGGCTGACTGACTAGAGTATGTAATATTCGAACATCTGGTTTACCATGGTGTGTAATGACACAGGCTACTGATGCAATTTTTGGTGGTGGAACTGCAGGTTGATGCAACACATAATGAAGATATCCTAACATAACTTTGCAAACAATAGCTATTTTTGTGCTATGCTTAAAAAAGCTAGATTTATCACATTGCTTACAACTTGGCATCTAGCCAGTCTATTACTTTTAAATGGATCTATAGCATGCAATTGTGTGGAGTTCTAAAAAGTATTTACATTTATTGGCTTGAGTTGTTATACTTACAGAGACTTTTTATGCTTTGTAGTAGAATAGCCAGTTCAGCAAAGAAATGAAGGATAATTTTCTGTACATGTCTGTCTCCTGTACTCACCATTTTGTCACCCCAGAGAGCTACTAAGTTGGAGGACTTTTTGGATGTGTATACTCCGTACATATCTAAAGGGAGCAGTAGGTTCCTTTGAGTAATGGTACAATCATGTATGCCTTTTGAATAGGGCTGACTCACCATTGAAAAACTGATACTGGTATCTTTAATACTGTAGGAAAAAAATGACTTGTGTTTTTGTTTTCCTTTAGCAGTTTATTTGCATTGTCAGACAACATAATCCCAAAACCAATGACAGTAACTGGACTCCAACAAGATACTGTAAGCTTTCAACCTCACTACCCACACTCAAGCAGCTACATTACCATCATGCTTGGCTAATATGTGATGTTATGTGATCCTATCTCGCCTACATTCTGAACTGATGGGTTCGGAGCCGATCCCTCGGCTCCGACTCAGCACGCTTATGCTATAGAGCAAGGCCTCTAATTGGCTGAGCTATCTTTATCCCAGGATGCACCACCACTAATCCCCCAGATCTTGTTTGCCGCTATCAAGCTTAGACGTGGTCTCAACATTGGCTGGGCTAAGTACTAGTTATTAGGCTTTTTCCTGTCACAAAGTTCTTTACTTTGAACCCAAAAGCTGTTTTAACAGCTATTGTTACTATTTTGGTGTGTTTGGTGAATTTCTGTTAGTAAACTCGTGAAATTTTTAGTCAGGGAAGGTTTCCCGTTTTAGTTAGAGGGGCCTTCCCCTGTTACTTTGCTGTTTGTGAATCTTCTTGGGTCAAGTACCCGTTTAAGTTAGAGGGTCTTGACCCTCTTTATCTCGTTTTTTGTCCACTAACTGTTTAGTTTAAAAAAAAAATATATATATATATATATTATTGTTATATTTGTTATATTTGTTAAAGTTTAGGTTGGTTAAACTTTATATCTCTTAAACTTGTGGTGTTTAACTAAAGTTTAGTGTTTTTTCACTTAGATAATTATGTCTAAAGAACACAAACCCTCCGGGTTTAACAAAATGCACAAGGTGTGGTTTTAAAATGTCCTTAACGGATGACCACGCCTCGTGCGTCTATTGATTAGGTGCTAAGCATTTGCAAGAGTCGTGTAGTGTGTGCCACGCGTTCTCTTCGAGAGTCCTCCAGGAGAGGAAAAACAAATTAATCCTCAAGGGATTAATCAAGCCTTCCTTCGAGGAGGCTTTATCTTCCTCTCCGTCTCCTTCTAAAAAGAGGAAAGCATCGGCTCCAACCAGTCAGTCGGAACCGACTGCAAAAAAATCCAAGCAGACTTCTCCATCGGCTCCACGGACTTCGGAGCCGAGGTCGGAACGGTCTGCCTCGATGCCTCCAGCCTCGACCCCTCTGGTTTCGGAGCCGAGGTCTGGAGCATCAAGAGGCGGGTCACCCTCATCGGCTCCACTGATATTAGAGCCGATCAGGGTTACCGGCTCAGACTCTTCCCCCTCGGAGCCGAAGTCCTTATCGGCACCGAGGGAAATTTCCTTGAAACCTTCCTCGGAGCCGATAGTGGTTGAGTCCTTTCGGAGCCGGTCCCCGAGCCCTTCGGAGCCAATGGAGAAATTGGTTTGGGCCCGATCGGTATCCTCTAGGTCATCCAAGATGTCTGATTCAGACATCGACAGGGTGCTCCTTCGACTCTTCCAGTCTCCGGTGTTTCAAAAGCTTGTTTCGGCTCCAGCCCATTTGGCTTCAGAGCCGATGGTCCACTCCCCTACTGTGGTTCCTCCTCCAACAGCTTCGGCACCGTTGGAGCCGGTGCTGGTGGAACCTGTGGAGGTGTTAGGGTCGGGCCCGACCCTTGCTCCAACTCCGGCTCTTGGGTCGGAGTTCAGTACACGGACTTCTTCCTTCGGCCCTGGGGGGGAGGCTTCGGGATTGATGCTCTCAGTCCCAAGTCTCCCTCTTGGTGCGTCGGCGGGAGTACCGTCCACTGTCGTGGCCACGGAGGTGGGACCCTCCCAGGATTCTGGTGGTCCCGCCTTCAGGGCTATGAGGAGCGCTTTAGCCAAATCTTCCTTGGCTACCTCCACGGTTTCCCCAGCTACCTCCCTGCATATGGAGACTGGGTCGTTGGCAGTCCCCCTGTCTTTAGACAGCGGAGCCCCTGGGCCTCAGGTTACCCCCGCTGGGGTTTCTCCCCTCCTGGAGGTCCTTCTGAAGCCTCTTCGGAAGAACCCCCCAGGAAAAGGTCGTGCAAGAGGAAGCACGTGGACTCCCCTGATGAGTCTTTGACATCCGACACCGATCTCGATGATGCAGAGGGGTCCCCTAAGTCGTCCTCGGATGATGTCTCCTTTGCAGACATCCTGGAAGCCCTAAAACAGCGAGGCGGCTGGCAGTCCAAACCTCCCTCTGCTGATGAGTCGGTGTTCCTGAAGGCCTTCGGGGCTCAGCCCTCCACCTCCTGGGTGTCTCCGCCCTTCGACGAGCTCTTGGATTTGATCTGTCGAAGGGTGTGGGAACACCCAGACTCTGTGGAACCGGTGCCTGCTCGTCCGAACAAATTTCTCTCAGCGCCCCCTGATAGAGAGTTCCTTACTAAAGGGGTGGCTGTAGATGCTTTGGTGGTGGCATCTGCTACCCAGCAAGATGTAGCAGAGGCTTCTACGTCTGTCCATCCTCCTAATAAGGAGTCTAGGAGCATGGATCGGTACGGAAAGTTCACCCTTAGTTCAGCGGCCTTTACGCTGAGGTCCTTGAACTACCTGATGCACTTTACTAGATTTCAGAGGGATCTGATTAAGGAGCTATCCGATACCCTCTTGGGTAACCTGCCTGAGGAGCTGGCCCAGACGGTTGGCTCTCAGCTGGCTACAATGTCGTCCATTTCGAACTCATCCATGAGGCTCATTTCGTATGTGGCCGAAGGGGCGAGTAGAGTGGCGGGTACAGGCATTGCTCTACGGAGACAATCCTGGCTCTGCCTGTGTCATTTTGCGGAGGCCTTCAAGTCTTCATTTGCCGACGCCCCCTTTGATGGGTCCTCTCTGTTTGGACCCAAGGTAAAAGACACACTAACCCGCTGTGAACAGGAGGGTAAGACTCTGACTGCCGTAGGGGCATGATTTTCCACTCCCTTTCGGCCTTATCCCAAGGCCAAAAGAGGAGGGAAAATGTGGTTCCGTAGATCTCAGAAGCCTTACCCCTCTCAGCAGGAAGGTTCCCCTTCCAGAGGCAGAGGAGGGGGAAATTCATCCGGAAGACGCCATCCCAGAGGCGGCAGAGGCCCTCGCAACACTGGAGACCGCGAGTCCTTTCGTGGCTCTTCAGCCTTTCATAGTCCCTGAGGGATTGCCCGGCTGTGCTGCTCCAGAGCCAGTCGGGGGTCGTTTCTCGAAGCACCTGAAGGCCTGGGAAGGGATCACTCAGGACCGATGGGTGCTTCGGATTATCGCCGGAGGTTACTCCATCCCATTCTCTTCAGTCCAAAAAAATCCCGGACCCGCCACCCAGTCAACAGGATACCGCAGCCTCAGAAGTTTCAAAGCTGCTGCAAAAAGGAGTCATCCAACCAGTCCCTGTAGACGAGATCGGATTAGGGACTTACTCAAGATTCTTTTTGGTGCCAAAAAAGACCGGGGACTTGAGGCCCATTTTGGACCTAAGCATCCTAAACCGTTCAGTCAGAAAGTCCAAGTTCCAAATGGTCACTCTACAAACCATTCTCCCATTGCTGGAGAAGGGTGTTTGGATGTGCTCCATAGATCTCAAGGACGCTTATTATCATATCATGGTACATCAAGCATCCAGGAGACATCTGCGCTTCAGCCTAGGAGACAGTCATTTTCAGTTCCGTGCGCTGCCCTTTGGTCTCACCACAGCCCCCAGGGTGTTCACCAAGTGCTTGGCAGTAGTGACTGCTCACCTGAGAAGTCTAGGATTCCAGGTGTTTCCGTACCTAGACGACTGGCTCCTAACTGCCACCTCCAAGCATCTACTTCTGCGGAGCCTACAAGCCACTATCGTACTGGGCAATTCCCTTGGAATCACCTTCAACTGGCCAATGTCTGTGTTGTGGCCATCTCAACGAATAAGATTCATAGGGGTAGAGATAGACTCAAACCAAATGCGGGTCTATCTACCTTCGGACAGAATTCAAACCATACAAAATCAAGTTCGAGCCTTACTTCCCAGGTCCAAAGCCCCAGCCAGAATGGTCCTGCAGCTACTGGGATCTATGTCTGCCATGGTTCTTCTAGTCCCCTTGGCAAGGTTGCACATGAGAATCCTCCAGTGGCTTCTTTCAGCCCAGTGGTCCTTTCAGGAACTCCCTCTCAGTCACCCCATATGGATCATGGAATCTTGCAAACGGGACCTGCGCTGGTGGCTAGTGCCCTCCAATTTGGATCAGGGATGGCCCTTTGTTCATCCTCCTCCGGTGGCCACTTTGACCACGGACGCCTCCCAGATGGGGTGGGGGGGGCATTCCCTGGGCAGGTCAGTCCAAGGCAAATGGCACCCGGAAGAGACTCTTCTTCATATCAACATCCTAGAAATGAGGGCAGTACTCCTGTCCCTTCAAGCCCTTCATGATTATCTCCCTCAGGGTGTAATTGCTGTTCACTCAGACAACATGTCAGTTGTCTGGTACCTGAACAAACAGGGAGGGACCAGATCCTATCCTCTTTGCAGAGAAGCCATGAGAGTTTGGGAATGGGCAGTCTCGACCAAACGCTTCCTTGTGGCTACTCACATACCGGGCAAGTCCAATGTCATAGCCGACAGATTGAGCAGAACCATCCTCTCTCCTCACGAATGGTCTCTGAACTTGACAGTGGCAAGTCAGATTTTCAGTGAATGGGGAGTTCCGTGTTGCGACCTCTTCGCGACTCCTCTGAATGCAAAGTGCAAAGAATTCTTCTCCCTAATCCCGGCTCCGGGGAAGAGCCCCATGGATGCATTAGTCCATCCTTGGCCCACCGGCTTGCTTTATGCCTTCCCTCCAGTTCCTCTCCTCCCCAGGGTGATTCAAAAGGCATCTCTCTTGGGGAGCAAAATGATCTTGATTGCTCCTTACTGGCCTCGTCAAGTGTGGTTCCCCTATCTTCGGAAACATGCTCTGGAAGGTCCATGGTTCCTGGACCAGGTCCCAGACCTACTGGTTCATCAGTCGGGACTATTCCACCAGTCCCTACACACCTTAAAATTGACGGCTTGGCTCCTCCTCTTCCGACGATAGTCAGGAGTCATGCATTGGATCCAGATGTTGTGCACATATTATCTTCGGCCCATAAGTCTGCTACAAAGAAACTGTATTCTAGCAAATGGAAAAGGTTTGCTATTTGGGCTCAACTGCGGGGCCTGGACCCCATTTCTATTCCCGTGGCAGAAGTACTAAAATTTCTGACCTCTCTTTTCAATCAAGGCTCTTCAGTTTCTACCATCAAAGTACAATTGGCAGCAATTTCTAATTTTCACGAATCCATAGACCCACCTTTAATGAGCAACAGATTGTGTAAGACCTTCTTGAAAGGTGCTGCTCTATTAAGACCTCCGATTTCTCATCCTGCACCCGCATGGGATCTCGATATAGTGTTATGCGCCTTGACTTCTTTTCCCTTTGAACCGGCAGCCACATGTGATCTAAAGTTTCTATCATGGAAGACAGCCTTTCTGGTGGCAATTACTTCTGCCAGAAGAGTTTCAGAGCTTCAAGCTTTGTCAGTGAAACCCCCGTACTTGGTTTTTCATAAAGACAGAGTATCCCTCAGACCAAATCCTTCCTTTGTTCCTAAAGTTTGTTCTACTTTCTGCTTACAACAATCGTTAGAGCTTCCAGTTTTTTTCCCAAAATACTCTAACAAAGCGAGTTCATATTCCACACACTAGATGTCCACAGACAGTTACGTTTTTATTTAGACAGGACCAAACAAACAAGGAAAACAGATCAATTGTTTGTATCCTTTGCAGATAACAGATTGGGCAACGCTGTCACAAAGGTTACTATTGCCAAATGGATCAGGGACTGTATTACTCAGGCATATATTTATTCTAACAAAGAGCTTACCACCTCTGTCAAGGCTCATTCTACAAGGGCTATGTCTACTTCGGTAGCTTTTCATTCCAAGCTTGCTATTAGTGACATTTGTGCTGCGGCTACATGGTCTTCTCCGCACACCTTCATTTCCCACTACAAATTAGATGTGGCATCTAGAGGACGAGCTTCATTTGGTTCCACAGTGCTCAGGAGTGTTTTCCAATGAGCCACCCGGGATTTAGGTGCTAGGGACGCTGTCCCATCAGTTCAGAATGTAGGCGAGATAGGATCACATAACATCTTTTAGTTATGTAATCACCATAACTTCAGATGTTTGGGATCCATCTCGCCTACATTCCCAATAACCCACCCTCCTTCCCCCTTCCTTGGAGATCAGAGGATATCAGAAGGTCCGAATCCTGTCGTTTCATCTTGAAACTTCTAACAATGTTATATAACCAAGTTGTGCATGTGTGCATGAATGCGGACAAACAAGATCTGGGGGATTAGTGGTGGTGCATCCTGGGATAAAGATAGCTCAGCCAATTAGAGGCCTCGCTCTAAGCATAAGCGTACCGAGTCGGAGCCGAGGGATCGGCTCCGAACCCATCAGTTCAGAATGTAGGCGAGATGGATCCCAAACATCTGAAGTTATGGTGAGTACATAACTAAAAGTTTCTTATTTCTTAGGACACCAATTTAATGCAAAATATGAATGGAGACCAGATTGGCGGTGAAGCTCTTTTTTTACAGTACTCATTTGGGAAAATACAATTAATTTCTTGTACATTTAAGAAAAAACATTAACCTCTGACACTTCTAATCAGCAGGAAGAATGGAAAATAACTCCTAGTTATACATTAGCTTGTTTGACTCCCATTAGCTTGTCAGACTTGTACGTTCTTATATCTAAATCTACTAACTTAGTTATTCCTTAGCTATTACTTGCAGACTGTCTTGTATACACATTTCCTCACAATTGTACATATCAGGTTTAGGCAAACTGAAGGCTTAATACAAACTGGAGTTATGGAAACCATTTTAGAGTCATTAGAGGAGGTTGATTCTCCATCCATCTAAAAGCACAGATGGCCATCACACAAGTTCAATAGATCAGGGAAATGGTTTCCAAAGGCTTTACAGTTAAATTCATATTTCCTTCACAGCTGATTTCCCTTCTTGTTTGAGATGACCTACATCATCAGAAGGAGGTGGCTAAATAAGTTGCAAACTCCTCATAAAAAAGAGCCATCCAAGAGGTCCTTGTAGACCAGAGAGGTTCTGGGGTTTATTATTCCACATTCATTTTAGTCTGGAATGACAAAGGACCTCAAGCCAATTGTGGATCTAAGTGGCCTAAACCTTTCTGTGCAGAAAATCAAATTCTGTATGGTACAGTTGGTACTTTGTGGTATGGTATGGTACAGTTGATTCTTCCATATGTTCAGAAAGGAGACTAGTTATGGTCTTTGGATTTCCCGGCTGGTAGTCTACACATGAATATTGCTGAGGAATTCAGAAAGCTTCTGTGCTTCAAGGTAGGAACCACTTATTAATTCAAAAACCTACCATTTGGCCACACCAAGCCCCAGTGTAGTCACCATATACTTGGTGGCAGTAACCATTCACCTGAGACTACAAGGAGTGATTTTCATCATTCTCACTGCTGCAGTAGCCTTTAGGCTAAATAAGTTATATCCTGCCCAAGACCCAACAACCAGCCAGCTTCACAAAGCTCTAGCTCCTTCCCACATCTTTACTCTTGACTGCTGATTGGTCAGCCCTGTGGAAGGAAAAGAACAGTAAGAGTGAAGATTTCTTCAGTACTTTCTTGTCTCCTTGAGAAGCAGCAGCTCTGAGGCTTTACATGAGCAGTAGTTAGTTTTCAAGCCTCATTTCTCTCAGATACGTCCCCAGTGGGGGAACCCTTTGACATAGTATTGTCCTTTTAAGAAAAAAAATATATTTTTTAGTCTTTGGCTTTAAGTTGCATTTCCCCCCATTTAGTAGAAACCTGTTATTTTTTTTCATAAATATCAGAAGTTTCCTATCAGACATCACTATTTTTAGCACTTGGCTAACTAATATATTTGGGCTAGTTTTCTGAGCATGTGTAAATGCTATTAAATTTTTGGTGAATGTTTACTGTCGGGAAGTCTTTTAAATGGGGAAGAGACATCGCAGTATGTGTTAGTGCTTGTGCACAATTCTTGACAACCTACCTGCTATTTTTTTCCTTTCAGTGTGCTTTTACTCTGTCAGAGTTTGAGTACTGCTTGTGCAGGGGAGTGTGTGTGAGCTGCTTGTTAACACTTTTCTGACAACTTAATTTCCAACCGACTCTTTCTAGCAAGGCCTACCAACTTTGAGACCTTTTCCTGAGTCAAAGCATGGATACTTACTCCAGTCTTGCTGGTTCTTCTCCCACTGTACCTAGAAAGAAGAAACAACTTACCAAGGAGCTCTTGTCAACATCACGAGCTCAGTCAATGCCTCAGCAGATGGTAGGTGAATCTGTAGTGGACATTTAAAAAACAAGGCTCACATAGTGAATAGTCACCAGCAACCCTCAATGCACTATAACATGTTAGTCACTGAAGTAAATAAGAATACAGACTCCAGGTATCACATAAAAATGGAGACTTTATAAATTACGAACAAAAAAAAAAAATGCCAATCACATAAAAATGGTCAATCGTTTTTGTCCATTCAGCCTTGGACTTCTTCAGAACTGTTTAACTTGCATATAAAACCTTTTTTTTTATGTAAAAATCATGCAATCATAAGATTGCTCAAATGTTTAAAGACACAGTGTTACATTTAAGCATGCAACATGTGATTTACCACAAGATACAATACAAAAAAAATCAACCAACATAAAAATACTGTGGAACAGAATGTGACAAAATGAATGAATAAAAACAATAATAATAAGGTGAACTAAGCATTGTTCACCAACCCTTTTATGTTTGTGAGTTACTCAAATTTCAAAACAAATAGCAATTCATACAAGGTGTGTATAATATAAGATCTGAAGTTGTTAATCTTCTTCCTGTTCATCACTGATGGGTTTGGTTCCGAGCCCTCGGAACCAAGTCGGCCTAATATCAAGCTCGCATATACCAAAAACTATCGAGCTAAGCTGCTACCCACAATGCTCTTCTCCCAGTTACCCCAGATCTCGTTTGCCATGCAGCCATATAGCAGCATTTCACCAAGCTCTCCAGCTAAGTGATGTATTTTTCAAAATGTACTGTGTTTTGTAAGTTTTTTTCAACCAAACTTCTTTCATATCTTATCTTTAACCAGCTCTACCCACAGGTATCCTCCTCTTACCATTGTTGGTAAACACTCTTCTGTACCATCGCAGTATTCTTAATACCATTGTTGGTATTTTTCACTTCTCCTTCCTTTCTCTATCTTTTTTGGATTGTTGAATCAATATAATGGATATGTCTGAAAAGAAAGGAACTTTGGGGTTTAAGCATTGCACTTCCTGCAATGTTAAACTCCCCAATAGCGACCTGCATGATGATTGTGTATATTGTCTGGGGGTTTCCCACTTGTTTGTGAAGCCTCCCTGTCAGATTTGTGTCAGTTTCAGTCAGCGGATGCTGAATGAAAGAAAAAATAAACTTATTTTGTAAGGCCTGCTTTCTTCACCCTTTTCTGAGGCTCTTTCTGTGTCAGAGGTCTAAACCCCTCCATCAAAGGACAAAAAAAGTCCTCATTCTGATCCCACTTCACTGGCTGGTGATAAGGGCAAGCCTCATAAGCATAAGGCCCATGAGTCTTCCACGGAGCACAAGATCGCCTCCTCGGCTCCGACCACATCGGTTCCAAGTTCAGCTCCAGTGGTCTCTGCAGACATTTCGATGACTTCCACATCGGCACTGCCTGCTATGGTTCCAGGTGTGATTTTGGCTCCAGCCTTATTGCCTGCTATTACCTTGGCAACAACGTCACCCATCTCTGTTCCGAGATCGGTACTGACCACTTCTGAGCCGATAATGACTTCCACTCCAGCTATTCCCTCAGCTCCAAGCCCTTTCTCTGCATCGATAGTCCCCTTTTTGCCTGTCTCAAAACTGGAATCCTCAGTGCCGACTTGTCCTACACCAAGGACCCAGTACTCCCTGTCTTTGGATCCGTTTGCAGGACAAGCCTTTACCCCCTTTTTTGGACCAACCTGATTCCCCCTTAGGAGTGTCAGTAAGGTCCACCAGGAGTCTATCTGAATTGGATGTAGTGCGCCTGTTCAATCAGCTGTTGACAGTCAGAGGGATTACAAATTTTCCTAAAACCCATCCCATTGCCCCCATGACTCCCACTTATTCTCCTCCCTTGGACACTTTGGTTCTGAGGCCCATAGCTCCAACGTCTTTAGGGGGAATCCTTTCCTCGGTGCTGACAGTGACCTTCTCTGAAGCCCCTTTGGGTTTTGATTCCTTTGGAACCACCACTTCCTCAAACTCATGCTTTGGGGCTGGAACCCTTGGCTCCAGGTATGGTTCCAGTTTTTCATTGGTTCTGTCTTCGGATCCGGTGGTGACACCTGCCCCAGTTTTGCTGGAGGCTCCATCTCTGGGAGCAGGCCGCACTGAGTGGAGTGTGACCCCAGTTCTGTGATTGTCTTTCTCTGTTCCAGGCTCCCATTCCTCTTCGGGCGGGCCTGCCTTCCGGGTGATGGAGAGGGTACTTGCTTCGGGAAGTGCTCCTCCTATGTCAGACCTTCCCCTGCTCCTTCTGAGCTGCAGCTATTACAGGCCACCTCCCCAGGACATCAAGAGTGCAAGCCTCAGGAAACCCCTGTTCAGGGTAACCTCCCTTCTGAGTCTTCTTCAGATGCTCCCACTGAAGAACCACCTCATAAACGGATGTGTTTGAGGAAACACATGGACTCCCTGGAGGAGTCCCTCACTGAGGACATGGATTATGATGATGGGGAAGGGTCCCCATGGTCACCCCAATGATGTTTCCTTTGGAGACATCCTGGAAATTTTGAGGCAGAGGGGTGACTGGAAGCCCTCCAACCCTTCCTCGGAGGAATCTGTATTCCTGCAGTCCTTCCACTCCCAGCCCTCTACTTCTTGGGTGACCCCACCTGCCGATGAGTTAGTCCAGCTCATCATGCAGCAGGCATGAAAGAACCTGATACCATTGAGGCCATTCCCTGGAGACCAGACAAGATACTTTCCCCTCCAGAGGGACAGCCCCATTGGTCTAGAGGCTTACCAGTAGATGCTATGTTGGTGGCAGCCGCCACAAAAAAAGGAACTTGCAGAGGAAAGTCCTACTGTCCATCCACCCAACAGAGAGTCCTGGGTGGTGGATAGATTAGGGAAGCGAGTTTTTGCTTCAGCGACCTTTGCTTACAGGTCTCTAAACTGTTTGGCACATTTTAAGAGGCTCCAAAGGGATCTCATCTCTGAACTCTCTGGAACCCTCGCAGGTCAAGATTCTGATGTGGCACATGATAAAGTTGCTTCTCAGCTTGCTACCCTAGAGTCGATCTCCAACTCGTCCATGAGATTGCTGTCCCACATGACCGAAAGGGCTGCTAGAGCTGCGGATGCAGGTGTAGTTATGAGATGCCATGCCTGGATGCGCATTTGTGACCTCGCAGACTCCTTCAAGTCTTCCTTCTTGAACGCCCCTATCGAACCGTCCACTTTGTTCAGTTCTAAAGTGAAGGACACATTAGCCAGGTGCAGGCAGGATGGAATAACCTTGTCTGCTGTTGGCCTATGTTTTTCCAAACCTCAGCGCTCTTTCTCCAGGAACCAGAGGAGTGGAAAGATATGGCACAAAAAAACTCAAAGCCCTTTCCATAGTGTATATGGTGAGGATTCCCCCAGAGGCAGAGGGGGTTCCAATAATGGATGATGCCCCTTTAGGGGTAGAGGGGGTCCCCTGAAACCAGGACTCCAGGGATTCTTTCTCTGGACAACCTTATCAGTGCTCCTGAAGTGCTGCCTGATTGCTTTCCTCTGGAAGCAGTCGGGGCTCAGTTTTCTCTGCACCAAGCTGCCTGGCACTCTATTACAAATGATCAGTAGGTGCAGAGAATAATTTCCAGAGGTTATTACATCCCTCTAATATTTTACCCAAGACCCCCAAAATGACTTTCCGATGTTCCACCCGGATCCACACTGGTCTGGGGGAACTTGTTGGATGACTCGTTTTTGACACAGCTTTCTTATTTCTGAAGCTGCTTCTTCCCTTTGACTGGGTGGAACATCGGGAAGTCATTTTGGGGGTCTTGGGTAAAATATTAGAGGGATGTAATAACCTCTGGAAATTATTCTCTGCACCTACTGATCATTTGTAATAGAGTGCCAGGCAACTTGGTGCAGAGAAAACTGAGCCCCGACTGCTTCCAGCGGAAAGCAATCAGGCAGCACTTCAGGAGCGCTGATAAGGTTGTCCAGAGAAAGAATCCCTGGAGTCCTGGTTTCAGGGACCCCCTCTGCCCCTAAAGGGGCATCATCCATTATTGGAACCCCCTCTGCCTCTGGAGGAATCCTCACCATATACACTATGGAAAGGGCCTTGAGTTTTTTTGTGCCATATCTTTCCACTCCTCTGGTTCCTGGAGAAAGAGTGCTAAGGTTTGGAAAAACATAGGCCAACAGCAGACAAGGTTATTCCATCCTGCCTGCACCTGGCTAATGTGTCCTTCACTTTAGAACCGAACAAAGTGGGTGGTTCGATAGGGGCGTTCAAGAAGGAAGACTTGAAGGAGTGCGCGAGGTCACAAATGCGCATCCAGGCATGGCATCTCATAACTACACTTGCATCCGCAGCTCAAGCAGCCCCTTCGGTCATGTGGGACAGCAACCTCATCGACGAGTTGGAGATCGACTCTAGGGTAGCAAGCTGAGAAGCAAATTTATTGTGTGCTGCATCAGAATCTTGACCTGCGAGGGTTCCAGAGAGTTCAGAGATGAGATCCCTTTGGAGCCTCTTAAAATGTGCCAAATAGTTTAGAGATTCTTTTTGGTGCCAAAAAAGACAGGAGACTGAAGACCCATTTTGGATCTCAGCCAACTAATATCAGTAGTTCAGACCAAATTCTGCATGGTCACGATACAATCCATTCTCCCTTATCTTTGGGAGGGTGTGTGGATGTGCTCGATAGACCTCCTGGATGCATATTACCACATCATAATAGACGAGCACTCCAGGTGACTCCTTTGCTTCCGGCTGGGAGACAATCATTACCAATTCAGAGCCCTGCCATTCGGTCTCTCGATGGTCCCCAGAGTGTTCACAAAATGCCTAGCAGTGGTAACAGCTCATCTGAGACCTCAAGGATTCCAGGTGTTTCCATATCTAGACGATTGGCTCCTCTCCGCCCCATCAAGCTCCTACTGGTCATGGCCCGCTGCTACACTCTAGCACTGGCGGAGTTCCTAGGCATCACAATACACTGGGAAAAATCCAACCTTCATCCTACTCAACAATTGGAATTTATAGGAGCAGTATTCAATACTCGAACAAGCCAAGTCTCTCTCCCTCCTTACAGACTTCAGAGATTAAGATTACAAGTACAAGTGATACTCTGTTGAAGGAAGGTTTCTGCAAGGGAAGGTCTATAGGCTCTGGGTTCTATGGTGGCAGCCATCCCGATTGTCCCCCTGGCAAGATTCCATATGAGACTGTTACAAAGGCTCCTTTTGTCCCAGTGGGTATCCAATCTCCATCCTCTAAACTCACAGATCCTCATCACCAATTCCTGCAAGCAAGATCTTCTCTGGTGGATGAGAACAGAAGAAAACCTTTGGTGCCACCCCTTCCAGATTCCTCAACCCAGCGCCATGGTGACCATGGATGCTTCCCTGATAGGGTGGGGTGGGGCATTTCCAGGGAAAGACAGTCAAAGGCATGTGGTCCAGCTTGGAGGTAAAATTGCATATCAATGTCCTGGAGTTAAGAGCGGTGCTAACGCTGCAGGCACTTCATCTGCTCCTTCCATCGAGAATGATTGCAATCCAGTCGGACAATATGTCTGTCGTTTGGTACATAAATAAACAGGGAGGAACCAAATCCTACCTCCCTATGTCGCAAGGCTATGAGAATTTGGCATTGGGCGATAGCTTCCAACTGCTTTCTAATTGCAACGCATATCCTGGGGAGCTCCAACGTGATTGTGAACAAGCTGAGCAGATGCATCCTCTGTCCACACAAGTGGTCTCTCAACCCGAACATGATGGCAGAAATTTTTCAGCCGTTGGGGCCAGTCTTGATGCAATCTTTTTGCTTCCCCTTCAAACAAAAAATGCAGCAGCTACTTTGCCCTCTTTCCCCAGATGGGAAATCACTGAGAGATGCTTTGACTCATGATTGGCCCACTGGTCTCCTCTACGCTTATCCTCCAATACCTTTGATACCCCTATTTCTAAAGAAAGCAATTCGGTTGAGATGCAAAGTGATCCTCATTGCCCCTTTCTGGCCTTGACAAGTGTGGTTTCTCTTCCTCCAGCCTCACCTATTACAACCTCCTTGGATCCTAGACATTCATCAAACCTATTATCTCACCCACAAGAGCTGAGTCCCCCAAATCTGTCCACTGTCAAGCTGACAGCTTGGTTTCTCTACTTCCATTAGTTGCCAGGCAGGAAACCCTCTCTTCACCTGTCTGTGATATTATTCTGGCCTCCCATAAACCATCCACCAGAAAACTCTACAGAGACAAATGGAAAAGATTCACTATCTGGTGTAATAATCAGATGCTAGATCCTTTTTCAACTCCTACAGCTGCTATACTTCCGTATCTTTCTGAGTTGTTTGACAACAGGGAATCAGCTTCTACTATTCGTGTCCATTTAGCAGCTATTTCCAATTTCCATAATGGTTCGGATGGCATTCCTCTTATCTCCATCTGCCTTTGCAAGACCTTTCTCAAGGGAGTTTTCCATAGCAGACCTCTTATCAGGCAACTTGTAGAGACATGGAATCACTCTTGGGTTCTTCAGTCTCTCTCTCTCTCTACCCCCTTTTGAGCCTGCTGTGACATGTAATCTTAAATTCCTGTCATGGAAATCTTTGTTTTTGGTAGTGGTCACATCAGCCAGATGAATATCTGAGTTACAAGCCTTATGCATCAAGAGCCCATATCTAATCTTCCATAAGGACAGAGTATCCCTTCGTACTAACCCATCCTTTCTCCTCAAAGTGGCGTCCAACTTCCCTGTTAACCAGTCCATTGAGCTCCCTGTGTTTTTCCCAAATTATTCCAACAAGGGAGAATACTGTCTACATTCATTGGACGTACATAGACAACTACGTTTCTACTTGAACAGGTCTAAGTCCTTCTGCAAGTATTTTCATTTCGTTTTCTGGTCTAAGAATGAGATGTGCTGTATCAACAGTTACTTTATCAAAATGGCTCAGAGATTGTATTACCTTTTCATACTCCCTAGCAAATGAATCTAAACCTGTTCATATCAAAGCTCATTCAACTAGGGCCATCACAACTTCGATTGATTTTCACTCCAGGGCTTCCATGGATGTCATTTGTGCAGCAGCCATTTGGGTTAAACCCCATACTTTCATCAAGCATTACAAATTGGATTTGGTCTTCAGGGGAAGAGCGGCCTTCAGCTCAATGGTTCTCAGGAATGTTCTTCCATAAGGGCCACCTAGGTTCTCCAAGTAGCTTGGGATTCTGTCCCATCAGTGATGAATAGGAAGAAGATTAACAACTTCAGATAAAGAAGTTATGTCTTACCATAACGTTCCATCTGAGTTGTTGATCTTCCTCCAGTCATCACACCCTTCCACCATCCCCCACCAAAGGCTCCTGGTGGATCTTCTGGGTTTTTGTGGTGTTTCAGGGTTTCTGCACAGAAATGGCCTCTGTTCTCTGTTTTCTTCTATATGTTGCATGCAAACTTGATCTGAGGTAACTGGGAGAAGGGCATTGTGGGTAGTAGTTTAGCTTGAGAGTTTTTGGTGTATGCGAGCTTGGTATTAGGCCGACTCGGTTCCGAGGGCTCAGAACCGAACCCATAAGTGATGACTGGAATAAGATTAACAACTCAGATGGAATGTTATGGTAAGACATAACTTCTTTTTTGAATCATTCCGTATGATCCATTTTCAAACTCTATTTTAAAAGTAGGGATCCAAATAAACCTTAATTTGTGTTGCTTGCTTGTTTCTCACTTTTTGATTTCCCCAACACTTTTGGGTTTCTAATACCGTGATGGGAATGGACCCCATTTCTAAGTCAAAGTACGATTAAAGTTCATGAAATTAGTATTGTTTCAGTCTTTGATGTCAGCCAAAAGTGCTCTTCGCAGCACCTGCAATGTGCCCAGTAATAACTCCTGCAATTCGTATGGAGTTACATGTATTGGTAGCATGTCTAAATAGCATTATTTCTGCTTGCAAATCCTGATATTTTATAACTTTTATTTTATAACTTTGTCTCTCTGTATGCAGGGAACTGTAGTCACTGAGTGTGGAGATTTCAATGATCAATGCAATTTTTGTCTTCTTTTCTTGGACCACTATATCCGGTTTTCTAGCATCTATCTTTTGAACTGTTGGTAATGGATGATCCCATATGATGTAGACTTCATCATTTTCTATGATGCTTTGTGGCTCATGTTTCCAGTATTTTTCAGCCACTTCAATACCATAATGTTTGTACAATCTCCAGTGCAACAGTCTTGCCACGTTATTATGCCTTTCAGCATACAGTCCTTCTGCAATTAGTATGTCACAACCAGCAACAAGGTGTGCAAATGTTTCCAATTTGGTTTTACAAAATCTACATTTGTCTGTTTCTCCCACATGCTTAATGGACTTTGTAAACCAGCATGTATATAGCCCACTCTCTTGGGCTGCCAATATTAACCTTTCATCTCTTGGTTTGAATTCACCCCTCCTTAACCATTCCTGCGTTTGTTCCTGATCAACATGAGGTTCTTCCAGAAGTTTTCTATACTTGCAACTATATTTATGTGTTTTCCACATGTCTTGCCTTTTCATCTGGTCCTTCACCTTATATTCTTTGTTTTTTTTGGCACATTCAGTTGCTGCCTGATTTCTATCTACTTCTGGTTTGATTTCCACAACTGCTTGATGCTGATATGCTTCTGCTAGGTTAAGCATAGAAGTCATATTTAATTTATTCTTCTCATGTTTCAAAACTTTCACTACGTTTGGGTCTTGTGAGGTCAGCAGACATGTGGAGTCCCCATGATTGCAGATCTATACGTGTAATCAATTTCAAGGAGGCCCATCCCTCATTTGGAACAGGGAATATATAATCTTGCTATGCACTGATTTTTATAGATCATTTAATGAAACATCCTTCTTGTTTTAATATCTAATATATTTAGCACATTTTGGGGCCAATCAATCACTCCAAAATTGTAAGTTAGGACAGGAAGAGCAAATTAGTTTATAGCTTGGATCTTGTTCCTAGATGTCAATTCAGTTTTCAGGATTAATTTAAGTCTTCTTTAGTATTCCTTACTAAGTTTTATTCACATTTGTTCATGTTTTATTGCTGATCCTTCATCAATTCCTAAGTATTTATATACTCCCTCTTGTTCAAGTTCTTTTATATCACATTCCTGTCCCAAACTGCAGTTTTCCTGCTTTAAAGGTTGCTTTTGCACATTTATCAAGACCAAATGACATTCTAATATAATCTGAAAAAGTTTTGACAACCTGCAGCTGTGCTTTCAATTCCTCATCTGCTGAGCTATACAGTTTTAAATCATCGACAAAGAAAGATGAGATGTCTTTAGACTTTGTTGTTTTCTAAGAGCCAAATTATAGCCATGGCCTAAGCTGTTAAGTAGACAGAATAATGGGTTAAGGGCAAGGCAGAATAGCAATGGTGACAGAGAGTCACCCTGGAATATCCCCTTTGAATTTTTATCCGTGGGATAATAATTTGTCCTTTATCATGGCTTAATTACAAAGTGGTCTGCCACTGTTTCATGGTCACTGTAATGTAGTTGATCAGTGTAGGGTGTATCTTATATATTTTTAAGCACTCTTTTACCAATGAATGTGGGATACTATCAAATGCTTTTTTGTAGTACATCCATGCCATACTTAGATTCTTCCCCTTTTTACAGTTCTCCACTATGACTTTAACAACAAATGATCCTTTGTTCCATATGACTTTCTTTTATTGCCCTTTTGTGCTACTGCAATAATTGAGTTTTCTTCTAAATGACTATAAACTCTGTTGGCATCAATTCCTGTGTATAGTTTATAAGTCGTCGGAAGGCCAGTTATTGGTCTATAATTTTTGGGGTAGCTTGCAGGTTCACTCTTAAGTAAGAACATTATTTTACTTGTTGTTAGCCAGATGCCTCTTCAGGGTGCACATATAAATAGTTCTTACTCATGGCTAAATCTTCGTGCAAAGATGTTAATACTTTTAACCAAAAGTTAGGTACTGCATCTGGGCCTGGGGTTTTCCACTTAGAGGCTTTTCTTAACTTTGTTTCAATCTGTCTGGCTGTTACTTCATCCCATTTCATATCCTGTACCTTTAAACTTCTTATGCTAAATGGATAAAAGAAGTAAAAGAAATAATTTTTGTTGTGTTCCACCGGATCTTCATAGATACTTCTCCAAAATGCATCTATTTTTTCTTTTTTGGCAGCCTTTCAATTCCTTTTACCTTGTTTCCCAATTCTCTATAAAACTTTTTTGGGTCATCAATAAATTGCTTATTTTGTACTTTTCCTTTATATTTATTTGCATATCTTCTAAATTTTCCCACCTGTGCTGAAATTTTTAGTTTGTTATTTGCAATAGTACATGATAGATCCTGGTCTGTTCTAATATTGTGCATTGCTTTTATCACATCTGTCTTTCTTAGTATTTTTGTTTATCTATTCTCTCTTCTATAGTCTTCTGACGGTGACACTTCTTGTCTTAATTGCTTTATATTTTTCTCTGTTCAGTACTTCCATGATGGTATTCAATTTTTTCCCCTTCCTTTCCCTCACAAACCCATGTTCTTGTGGTAGAACTTTATAAGTTATTAGTTTAGCTGCACAGTAATATATTCTATTTACTTCTGTTATATTGCATGGATCTCTATGGACAGTCCTAATTACTGTGTTCATTTGTTTTATCAGACTACTGACTTTTGGGATTTTATTGACTTTCTGCAGTCTATTTCTTTCATTGATCTTAATATATCTATATCTATTAAATCAAGCAACTCTTCTCTTAGCTCATTTTTTTCTAAACTGAGGGCATATCCCTTGTATTCCATTTCTTGTGGGCATTCTGTAGAAAGTTCTATAACATCTTCCTGTGGCACCATCTCCTCAATTTCTTCCTGTACCATCTGTTGCTCTGTCATATGGGAATTCACTGGCCTATCACTCCTCAACATTGACTGCATCAGATCTTCCACAGTTTCCTGTTCCTTCCCTTGCTGTCTAGCTTCAAATTAATGTTTATACTGGTTTCCTGTGGAAGGGTCTAAAATATCTTGATATGGCATCTGACCAGTTGCTTCCTGTTGCACTGATTTCCCCTTAATTTGGATATCCATTTCTCTATCCTGTTGTGGTGCTTCCTGTATTCGATTTACTACACTGAATCCTTCACTTTGCGGGTGCTCCATAACCTCAATTTCCATTTCTTTGACTTCTTCATTGCTAATCTGCGTTTCCTCTTTGTCTTCTTATTTTTTGTATTGCAAAATTTTCCATATCCAGATTCCTTTGCCTGTATTTCTCTTCAAATATGTTTGGCGTTGCTCTTTTTGTATTGGTTAATTTTGCTTTCTCCTTTGCACAAATATTACACCATATTAAATCTCTTTTTCTTTCTCATGTCCACATTTCTTCTTCAGATGTCTCCTGATCTTTCTGCTTCTCCTTACTTTGAGGACTCACTCCATCATGCTGTAAATAATCTGTGTTAGACCTTCTGCATTAAATCCTTCACTTTGCAGGCACTCCATAACTTCAACTTCTATTTTTTTTAACTTCTACTTTACTAATTGTTTTTTCTATGTTCCATCTTTGTGGTATTATTTTTCTTATTGTGAAATTTTCCATATTTGGATGCCTCTGCCTATATTTGTCTTTGAATATCTTTGAGGCTGCCTTCTTTATATTGATTAATTTAGCTTTTCCTTTGCATAAATATTGTACCATATCAAGTTTCTCTTTCTTTCCCATGTCCACATTTCTTTTTTATACTTTTCAAAAATATCTAGGTTTTGTCCTTCACATTTTTGTACTTCCTCAGATGCTTCCTTTTACAAACAGGTAAAAGTTTCTTGATCTATATACTGTTTTTCAAAAATCTGTTATATTAATGAGCGCAAATTTTCATTTGAAGCTTCTGACAGTTTTTCCTGTGGAAGTATTTTTATTTCCTCTAATTTATCTCTTAATCTTATTGTATAGCCTCTGTCTGGAAATTCTGGGATTTTTGCATAATAGTTGTTGTTGTTGTTTGTCTTTCGGCTTTTCCCAGTAAGCGGTCGCCACAGCAGAACTCCAGTCTGCTAATGATTGGCAGTAGATTTTTACGAAATGCCGAGGCGCCAGCTCGACGCCCAACTTTCAATGAAGGCATGCCCATTTAAGCATGCATGTCTTTTGAACACTATCCAACCGCAGGGAGGACATGCAGACTCCACACAGAAGGCACTCCCAAGCCCAGCCGAGAATTGAACGGGAGAACCTCTTGCTGTGAGGTAACAATGCTACTGCTGTACCACCATGGCATCGCTTTTTGCATAATAGTAAAAATACATGATTTATTTCTTATTCTCAATAGCCCACTCTATCATCTTTATGGCTCTTCTTTGGCCTATCAGTTTTTTGTGATTTTTGTGGACTGCTAATTCCTTCTACAATGGGGGGGGGGCATCCTCCCCCTGTGCCTGGCCCCATTGTAGGAATGTTTCCATATTTTGAGGATTCTACACTGTCATTTTTTTCCAGTCCTGACACCGGTGTGCCTACCAGGATTGGGCACTTTTTATCCTGGGTCTTTTGCACCCAGCTGTCTTTTTTTGTTTTTGACTTACTTCTGTCCATGATGTATGGTATATAAAAGCAGTCTATATATCAGTGTTGCCTTGGTGAGATTTTGTGAAAAACAGGGTCCAGCTTGTGAAGGTACTCACCAAGACTTGAGGATGAAATCAATTTCAGCACTACTACTTTCCTTTGCTTTCTGACTTTTCATCTCTCCATTAGGACCCCAGTCTCCATTATGTTCAGCTTCATATAGTTCAGCTGATAATAGTTTAAGTATTGGTGCCAGTGAGATGTGGTCATTTAAACCAGTAATTGCCATGGCATTCATCCTAAGTTGCCAAATGAGCTCCTTTTTCTCTTTCTGAGTTTCCCAATTGCCCCCCCAACACTCTTGGGTATTGTTTCTAAGCAAACAAACTTAAACTTTGTAAATGTGGTACAGATCTTACGGTGTCTATAAAGAGCATTATTCACCTTGCTTTTGGCAATTGCATGTAAATATTCATAAATACGTTTATAGAAAAGCCTTTCTGTCTTTCCAACATATAAATACTTACAGATTGAGCAAATTGCTATATACACTGTTCCTCTGGTGTTAAAATTCCCATCTCCAAATGCCCCATCCATTGAGTACTTCCTCACTAATTTTAAATAATAGATCTGGTTACTTAGTTCCATCTGGAAGTTGACCTTGTTGGAACATTCTGTCTGCTCTCACTAGTTGACCTTTAAAATGTTCTTTTTTGTGTGTCTAGGGTGATAGATGTTGAAATTACAATAATTATTAGAAAATGTGGGGTTTTTGTACACCTTTGACCAAAACACCTGTTCTCATGATCTTTGTAAATTGTTACAGCTAGATAGTCAATCTGATCGTCAGCGTGCGTAAATCTTAAAAAAGGCATGATATTGTTGCTGTATAGGTACTAGGCTATTGGCCCAAGGGCCTAAGTAAGCCTAGCCAACAAGGTTCCCTGGTTTATGCCACCTAAGAAAGTTATTTTCCTGTGCCCCTGTCGAGCAGAGCCGCAGAAGTGATCCCCGGGGTGTATTTCCTATTTTCCATCCACTCATCAAGATTTTTCTTGAAGAGTGCTAATAAGGAACTTTGCTTGACATAGATGGGTAGCTTGTTCCAGAGTATAGGAAGTCTCTGGGACAGGAATCTATCCCTTCAGCATGTCCTGTTTATTGTGGTGACAAGGTGTAGGTCCCTAGAGCATGTAGCTCGGAGGGATTGAGATTTCTTTAGGTGCAGCATGTCCAGCAGCTCTGGGTTTGATGTAGCTTTATATGTTAGGCAGATAGCACCTCAGATTAACAATATGCTATGGAGTAAAGCTGGAGGTTTTTGAGATGGTCAGTGTAGGGCATCTCTTTGAGGCCAATAATCCTCTTTGTGAGGTACTTCTGTGGCCTTTCCAGCTGCTGCAGATGTCTTGTGAGGTACATTCCAAAAGGAATGTTGTACTCTATAATGGGTCTAATGAGTATCGAGTAGAGGGGAACAGTGACCTCTTTTTTCCTGGATGACAACCATTTTGTGACGAGGTGTGCCATGTAGAAGGATTTCCTGACCACTGTGGCGATGTGATTATCAAATGAGAGACTACTGTCCACCTGGGTCCCAAGGTCTCTTATCACACATTTGGCATTAAGTAGACTTCCGCCTATGTGGTAGTTCATGGGTACAGAGTTTTTACCAAAGGGGATAACAATGCACTTTTTGGCATTGAGCTTGAGGCCATGGCTCTGACACCAGGCATCTGTCTCAGTGAGGCCCTTCTGTAGGATGTACACATCATTTGGGTTCTCAACTATGGCTCCTAGTTTGCAGTCATCTGCGAACTTTATTAGCCAAAGGCCTTCTATGTTAGCCTGTACTTTAGAGAAGTAGAAACCAAACAGGAGAGGTCCCAGGACTGAACTCTGTGGTACTCCACTTGTTACTTGTTTGAAGTCAGATTTGGAGTCTGCAACTTTTACAGTGTGGATTCTGTCAGTGAGGCAGTTGGCAACCCATCTTGTGATGTAAGGATTTATACCTAGTTTGGTGAATTTATCTATAATTCCAGAATGGGGGATGGTGTTGAAAGCCTTGGTGAGGTCAAGATAGGCTGTGTGAACCACCTTACCCTCATCTACAGCTTTGGTGACTGCCTCAAAGAAGTCAGTCATGTTCAGGAGGCATGATCTGCCTTTCACAAACCCGAACTTGATGGGGTCCAGAGTTTGGAGGTTACCAATGTCTTTGTTTATGAGTTCCATGATGATACATTCCATGGCCTTACAGACCAAGCTCATCAGGCTAATAGGGCGAGAGTTCCTGGGATCAGTGGTGGCTCCCCCTTTGTGGAGTGGGATAACTGTTGCTATGTGCCATTCAGTGGGCACAAAGCCTGATGTGAGGCTATGATTGAACATGGTGCTTAGGTGGGGAGTCAGTTCATTCTGAAGTTCATGTAAACCCAGCCTGGGATATTGTCTGGTCTCATGGATGCTGTGTTTTTGGCTTTAGAGAGTGCAGCTTTTACCTGTGTAGTTGTGATTACAGGGACTCTACATTCTTCCTGTATAGATATGGGCCCTTTAGCGGGTGAGAGGGGGGTAAAGTTAGCACTGAACCTATCTGCCAGGATGTTGGCAATATCAGTTGGTTTTGTAATTTTCATGCCATTGTGCTGTAACTCAGAGCAGATCTGAGTGTTGTCATTGAGATTCCTGACATAGCTATAGAATGCTTTGTAGTTGTTCTTAGAATCAGTGGCGATTTTGTTTTCAAAGCTAGCTTTGAAGGATCTTATAAGGGACCTTCTTACTGAGGCTGACTAGGGAGCTCCTCCACTCATGGGATTTTATTCTATTTTGCAACAGTTTTTTCCTTCTGTTGTAGAGTTTGTTTATTGCAGAGGACCACCAGATTAGCTTCCTTTTTTTGGAGAATAGCGTCTTGGTTCTGTTTGGGATAGCATGATCCATGCACTCGTGTAAGTGCTTACAGAGTGCATTTGTGTAGGATTCAGCAGTCGTAACTATATTGTCCATCTGCATGGGTGTCATGATGTTCACCACTTCTGTCTTAAGAAACATGAAGTTGGCTTTGGAGAATTTTTTTACCGTGGTTTCCTTAATGGGGAGTGGGGTTGGGATGTGGATTCTAGGGTGATTAGCTTATGGTTGGATCTGACCAACGAGGAGTTGACTTCAGGTGTGGAACACCGGTCACTCATGCTGGTAATGACTAGGCCTATGATATTGTTGCCCCTGGTGGGGGTGTGGATATGTTGATCCAGGGCATTGGAATTTATGAATTCCAGAAAGCGTTGAGCGAAGGAGTTGGTACATGAGTAGTTTTCCCAGTTAATGGTGGGGTAGTTGAAATCGCCCATTATTAGGGTGTTTGGTTGAACCCTAATATTTTCCAGTATATCAAAAAAAGAGGAGTGGGAATCCTGAGGCATGGTGGGGATCTGTAGCAAGTTACAATTTGGATTGCAGTTTTGCCCAGAGTTAGTTGCACTTGGATAACCTCGGATGCATTATGCTGAGCAACTAGCCTGGAGGTGTGGATATCCTTAATGAATATGGACACACCTCTGCCTTTGGTGTTCCGGTCCAGGTTAGATGGCCGAAAAGTGTGATATGAGTTATAGCTTGGTAATGCAGGGGTGCACTCTGGAGCCTTGAACAGGTCTCAGTCACTGCACAGATATCGATGTTCTCCATTTTAAGGAGTGCCTCGAGGGAGTGCATTTTGAGATTTAGACTTCTATCATTGAGTAGCATTACCCTCAGTTTTTGGTTGCCTGTTCCTGTTATGGTGGTGAATTTGTCATTTGAACCTTGCCTAAAAAAGGCACTATAGAGGTGGCAAGAGCTTTAGCCAGTATCCGGAATCCCAGGGATGACAGAGCCATCTCTGCAAAGCATCGTGGTCTGTCGACCATGTCGTCCCAGGCAGACAGATACTGGATCTCCTTAGAATGACACCAGAAGCTTAGCCAATTGTTGAAGTCAATAATTTTCCTTGTACTGCGGTATCATTCTGGGCAATGGCAGGATGCTACTCAGGGCTAGGGTCATACCTGCCTGGGCTACAAGATCGGAGAGCTCTTCCATGTCTCTTTTCATGTAGTCCAGGGAGGTACATCTCAGGTTGCTCACACCAACATGGACAATGACAGAGTCATATTTGTACTTGTTGTGGAGTGACCCGAATGCATGGGTTATGTGGTGGATCCTGGCACCCAACAGGCAGCAGACAGTAACCTTCTCCTTGTTTAGCCTGGTGAGTGGGACATCAGTGTGCCTGACTATAGAGTCACTTATGACTAGTGTGTTGAGTACGTTGTTTTGCCTTGTGGGCTGTGATTGAGTGGCACACTGAGTCTGTGGACTACGTGTCATTTGGGTTGTATTGGGTGGTGGAGGATGATTTTGTTTCTGCTTTGGAAGTCTCTGTTCCTTGAGCAGATTATTATTGAGAGCCTCTGCAAATATTTCTGTGTTTCCGTGTGTGGTTTTTGGTGGTGTAGGTTTAGTGAGACTATGTGATGAGTGTGATGTGGTGCGAGTGTTTACCTTCTCCTCTTGACTGTCAAGTTCAGTCTTGGATGGAGAAAGCTTTACCTCCAATTTGGCTAGATAAGTGCATCTGTCACAGTTTGTAGCCTTGGGTGGTAGGAGGAGAGGGTTGTCTGTGTACATGAGGCAATTGCTACATTGTCCCAAGATGCCCTGATTCATCAGATAAACAGGAGAGAACACTGGGAGCTGACCCTTGGACATGCCTGAATAAAAAACTATTTTCCTCTAGACAAGTGAGGAAAGTGAGTACAAGAGCTGTTTTTCTCTAAGCAAGTGAGAAAAGTAAGTACAAAAACTGTTTTCTAGGTAATGAGGAAGGTTAAGTGTTGTTGTCATTTGTAGCTTATTTAGTGCTTACAACAAGTTCTGAACAAGTGCTGAGCACGAATAAGCAAATTCAAGTGCTAAAACCAAGAATCTGTGTCTGAAGTAGACTAGTTACAGGAAAGAAACAAGTGCAAATGCGGCTTTTTAATCAGAAAGTTGAGAGAGAGATGGAAAAATTGCCCAAACGGCCAATAACTACAATGTCTGGGCCAGAAACCACTCCTTATGTGGTAGATAGCTTACCACTCCCACTGATAAACTAGAAGGCTTCCCTCCAACACAGAAAGGCTTGGGGGCTCAGGAGCTTACAAATAGTCCTGGATACAACAAATCTGTATCTGGACTAGACTAGTTACAGGAAAGGGTGGAAACAAGTGCAAATGCGGGCTTTTAAATCAAAGTTGAGAGAGATGGAAAAATTGCCGAAACGGCCAATAACTACAATTTCTGGGCCAGAACCACTCCTTATGTGGTAGATAGGTTACCTAGTGCTTGCCACTCCCACTGATTAGCTAGCAGGCTTCCCTCCAACATAGACAGACTTGGGGGAGCTCAGAAGCTTACAAACAGTCCTGGATATAGCAAATCTGTATCTGGACTAGACTAGTTACAGGAAAGGCAGCAAACAAGCGTACATTTTTTTTGTTACAGTTAAGCAGAACACAGGGAGATTCTAGCAAAGTTTTTTTTTTTTGTAAAGAAAAGGGAGAAAGGAGAAACAGAAGGTTAGGAAACTAAGTGGGTTGGCCTTCTCAAATGTTCTCTTTGTATTAGGTAGAATGAGCTAATGACACTAGACTGACAGGAGTTTCCCAGATCAAAGTTACAGTAGGGGCAGGCAACTGCAAAGCCACCGACTATAAGAAGAAGACACTAACAGGGAGGAAGGGTGATGAACAGATCACAATATTCAATGAAAGAAATAACAGAATTGCAGACAGACCACTATATTCACTGAACAAATAAATATAAAAATAAAATGCAATACTATCTTTAACACTGCAAGTCTGTACTTATCCCAGCTTGTAATGCAGTTGATTGGAGGTATAAAGCAGCCAGCCAAACAGCTATTGCTGAAATGATTTCACAGATATATGACTAACACTTATAATCAGAGAGTGAACCTCTAGGCTAAGAGTTAACACTGAATATGAATGAAGTGGAACAACAGTAATCCCCACTACTTGCAGAAAGAGACAGATCGCAATATTCAATGAAAGAAATAACAAAATTGCAGACAGACCACTATATTCACTGAACAAACAAATATAAAAATAAAATGCAATACCATCTTTAACACTGCAAGTCTGTACTTATCCCAGCTTGTAATGTAGTTGACTGTAGGTATAAAGCAGCCAGCCAAACAGCTATTGCTGAAATGATTTCAAAGATATATGACTAACACTTATAACCACAGAGTAAACCTCTAGGCTAAGAGTTAACACTGAATATGAATGAAGTGGAACAACACACCTTTCGGCCCCAGAACTTGGACTGAAGCTCCAAAGGTGGTGGTGTTTCCATATTCATAAAGGATGCGCACACCTCCAGACTGGTAGCCTGACATAACGCATCTGAGATACTTCAGGTGCAGCTAACATTGGATAAGACAGCGATTCAGGTCAAAACCTGCTATAGGTCCCCAACCATGTCCCAAGATTCACACTCCACATTCCAAAGCACCCTGGAGAATATTAGGGTCCAACCTAACACTCTCATACTGGGCGACTTCAACTATCCTTCCATTAACTGAGAAAACTACTCATGTACCAATACACTTGCCCAACGCTTTCTGGAATTCATTAATTCCAATGCCCTGGACCAGCTCATTCTTACCCCAACTAGAGGTAGCAACATCCTTCACCTGGTCATTACTAACATGGGTGACCATTGCTCTACACGAATAGTCGACTCCTCCCCGGTTAGATCCCATCACAAGCTAATCACCTTGGAAATCCACATCCCTCCCACCTCCCCAACAAAGGTAAACACCATGAAAAACTTCTCCAAAGCTAACTTTGGCCTCCTAAAAACAGAGGTGGCTAACTTCACGGCACCTATGCAAATGGAGAATAGTTGTATGACCACCAAATCATACACCAGTGCAGTGTACGAACAGGTACACAAATGCATGGAGCTCACCATACTCAATAGAACTAAGACGCCCTCCTCAAAAAAAAAAGGAATCCAATCTGGTGGTCCCTCTGCCATAAACAAACTCTACAACAGTAGGAGCAAACTGATGCGGAATAAGGTGAAGTCCCAAGACTGGAAAAACTCCCTTATCAGCCTTAACAAAAGGTTGAGATCCCTCATCAAATCCTCTAAAGCTGGCTATGAAAACAGAATTGCAGCAGATAGTAAAGACAACCACAAGGCCTTCTATAGTTATGTAAAGAATCTCCATGGCAATACCCAGATTTGCTCTGAGCTACTGCACAATGGTACCTCCTATACTGAGCCAACAGATATTGCAAATATACTGGCGGACAGATTCAGTGCTAACTTTACCCCTCTCCCCCCTTCCAAAGGACCAATCACAATACCAGTAGATTGCCAGGCACCCAGTATTACTGCTGCACAGTTTAAAACAGCACTGTCCAAGGCCATGAATACAGCTTCTAAGGGACCTGACAGTATCTCTGGCTGTGTTCTACATGAACTACAGAGTGAACTGGCACCTCACCTGTGTGCCCTGTTCAATCACAGCCTCACCTCAAGTTTTGTCCCTACTGAATGGTGCACTGCTACAGTCATCCCTCTCCACAAAGGAGGAGCGAATACAGACCCCGGGAACTATCGCCCCATTGGCCTGACAAGTCTGATATGCAAAGCTATGGAATGTATCATCGTGGATTTAATACACAAGGATATAGGGAATCTCCCAACTCTGGAGCCTACACAGTTTGGTTTTGTGAAGGGTAGATCATGCCTGCTCAACTTGGTCGACTTCTTTGAGTCAGTCACCAGAGCTGTGAATGAAGGTAAGGTGGTTCATACAGCCTACCTTGATCTGGCCAAGGCCTTTGATACCATTCCCCACTCAGGAATCATAGAAAAACTTGCTAAGCTAGGCATCAACCCCTATATCACTAGGTGGGTTGCAAACTGGCTCTCAGATAGAACCCACAGTGTGAAAGTAGCTGACTCCAAGTCAGACTGCCAACCAGTCACAAGTGGAGTCCCACAGGGTTTGGTCCTGGATCCTCTCCTGTTTGGTATCTACTTCTCTGAATTCCAGGCTAACACGAAGGGACTCTGGCTGACATAGTTTGCAGATGATTGCAAGTTGGAAGCTATTATTAACTCCCCAAGTGATGATGACATCCTACAGAAAGGCCTCAATGAGAACAACGACTGGTGTCAGAACCATGGCCTTAAGCTCAATGCCAAATAATGTGTCTTCATCCCCTTTGGGAAAAACCCGGTTCCCTTAAATTACCACATTGATGGTAGTCCACTGAACACAGAAGGCGTTATAAGAGATCTGGGAACACAGGTTGACAGCAACCTCTCTATTGACCACCACGTTGCCACTGTAGTCATAAAGTCCTTCTATGTGGCACATCTCATTACTAAGGGTTTTTCATCCAGGAAGAAAGAGATCATTTTCTCCCTCTACTCTTTCCTCATTAGGCCAGTCATCGAGTACAATGCCCCATTTGGCATGTACATCACTAGACACCTGCAACAACTGGAGAGGCCACAAAAGTACCTCATAAAGTAGATCCTAGGCCCAAAACACTTGTCCTATATGGACAGACTCAAAAAACTCCAACTATTCTCTGTCTCAAATCACCTACTTAGAGGCAATCTCTGCCTGACTTACAAAGCCATGTCTGACCCAGCTCTGTTAGAAATGCTGCATTTAAAGAAATCCCAATCCCTCCGCACCACACACTCCAGAGACCTCAACCTCATTACCACAATCAACAGAACATGCTGGAGGGACAGGTTCATAACCCAGAGACTGTCCATGCTATGGAATAGACTTCCCATACATGTCAGGCAGAGCACCTCACTGGCCGTCTTCAAGAGAAATCTTGATGAGTGGATGGGAAATAGAAATATCATGCTGGGGATCACTTCAGTTGCTCTACTCGACAGAGGCACTAGGAACTAAAGTTGGGTGGCACAATGCCAAGATAATCCTATGAGCTAGGCTTATAACGGCTCAAGGGCCATTAGCCTAGTACACACCTATGAACCTATGAACAGTAACCCCCACTACTTGCAGAGAGAGAGAGACATATCACAATATTCAATGAAAGAAATAACAGAATTGCAGACAGACCACTGTATTCACTGAACAAATAAATAGAAAAATAAATGAAATACTATCTTTAACACTGCAAGTTTGTACTTATTCCAGCCTGTAATGCAGTTGATGTAGGTATAAAGCAGCCAGTCAAACAGGTATTGCTGTTCTCTTTCCTTCCAAATGATGAATACATCATCCAAAAAACAAAGATAGATGTTCCATTCTCTCTTAAAATCAGAATTTAAAATATACTTCTTTTCCCATTGGTACATAGCCAGGTTGGCATATATGGGGGTACACCTGGCCCCCATGGCCACACCTTTGACCTGTCTAAAAAAATCTCCGAATGAAATTGAATTATTGTTCAAAATCACCTCCATGACTTCCAAAACAACGTTATTAATGAATATTCCAAGTTTGTAAGCTCAAGTATTGCTTCATGGAATAACTCTAACCCCTGTTCATGGGGTATGGATGTGAATAAATCAGTAATGTCTATTGTAGAGAAACTTTATCTGTCACTGTAAAATTCTTGCTTGACTTTAGTCAAGAAGTCCCATGAGTCTCTCAATATGTGCTCAAATGAATTTAAGGCATCTTTCAAAATTAGATCAACAAACACTCCTAAGGGGCAAGTCATACTATTATGGGCTGCTAGTAGAGAATGGTAGGGGGTTGTAACACGTTTTTGTGGATTTTCAGGATTCAAAATACTGTTGGGATAATCAGTTTTTATGAAACTACTAGGTAATGACACGGGGTAGTGCCCCAAGACACCAGGATGAAACATGATCAGAAGATTTAAGTCAACTCTATGTTGTTTCATTTGGTAGCTACACCAAGGAAATAAAGGATATATTTTTTAGAAACTGGAACATATTCAGGAGTAATTTTTGCATTTTTACAACCATTGGTGAAACTTCAAGATTTGTCTACAAGGCTGGGAAGAACTTAAAATTTTTATTTGAACACCCCAGGATAAAAACAATGTATAACAACAAGGGCTTACCTTTGTGGTGCATGCAACCACTCTGGATATATTTTAGATGAACAGAAAATAACTATAGGAACCCCTGACACACTAACACATTTGGGAGCTGGGAAGTGTAACACCAGAGGAATAGTATATATAGCAATTTGCTCACAATGTAAATATTTCTATATCAGGAAGGCAGAAGGGCTTTTCTGTAAATGTATTTATGAACATTTTCAAGGAATTGCCAAAGCAACATGAATAATGCCCTTTTTAAATGCGGGGTAGATCTCACTGTGTCTATAAAGTTTAAGTTTGTTTGTTTAGAAACAATGCTAAAAGTGTCTGTGGGCAGTTGGGAAACACAGACAGAGAAAAAAGAGCTCATTTGGCAACTCAGGATGAATGCCACAGCAATTTCTGTTTTAAATGACCACACCTCATTGGCACCAATACTTAAACCTTAATATGTGTTGCTTGGTTGTTTCTCTTTATTTATAGTTCAACTGATAATAGTTTATTTGGATCTGTACTTTTAAAATAGAGTTTGAGAAATCATCTCACAGAATGATTCAAAATGCATATTATACATACCTTGTATGAATTTTTGCTATTTGTTCTGAAATTAACTCACAAACATATAGGGGTTGGTGAACAATGCTTAGTTCCCTACATTATTGTTTTTATTCATTCATTTTGTCACAAAAGTTGGTCAATGTTTGTTTGTATTGTATCTTGTGCTAAATCACATTTTACATACTTAAGTGTAACACTGTCTCTTTAAAAAAATTCAAATGTATTAATTGAACCATCAGATGACTGCATAATTTTTTAAAAAAAGCGGTTTTATATGTAAGTTAAATGGTTCTGAAGAAGTCCAAGGTTAAATGGATAAAAGCTTTTGATCTATTTTATGTAATTGGCATTCTTATTTTGTTTGTAATTTATAGAATCTCCGCTTTTGTGAGTTGTTGGGAGGGTGGCCTAATATTTCAGGTGTTTGCCTTATAAACATAAGGTGCAGGGTTTGAGTCTCACAAGGGATAATTGGCTAGGCTTAAAATGGCTCGCAAGGGCAGTTAGCCTAGTAATAACCTAAGACCTATGAACAAGCAACATTTTTATGTGATACTTGAAATCTGCATTCTTATTTACTTCAGTGATGAACTAACAGTCTACAGTGCATTAAGGGTTGTTGGTGACTGTTCACTAGACAAGCCTTTTTTTGTTTTAAAAGTTTTCTCCTTGGATGCACGGCACATGCTGCTTACAGTTTTTCTAGTCTTGTAGTGGAGATTTGACATTCCTTGGACCACTCACATCCTTCTCCTGCTCCCTCTAGTGCAGTCCTATAAACCACCACAAACCAAGGATCAGCCATGTCCTTTTTGGCTGTTCCAGTGTTCAATTTGGGCATGGGAGAACTATCTTCTCTAGATCAGGGAGACACCCCTGGTGATACTGTTTGGGTAACTGGGAAAATAAACTTCCAGACAGTACAAAAGTGCCTTCTATGAGTTCACCCTCAGACAAGGTTTTACCTGCAGTAAAAAACAAAGAATTAAACATTACTTATCATCTGAAGGTATTGTATCTGTCAAAAGAGATGATTTTCTTACCTTTAGCCAGGCAATCATTGCAACTTGTTGTTTCTGTTGCTCAGAAATCCTTACCTGAGGGTAATGTCAGTAAAGAAATTCCTGAGGAAACTATTGGAGGATTCTGACATAGGCAGAAACAGGGCTTCAATGACAGATTCCCAAACCTAGTTCTCAGATTCTGAGGAAACCTGCTCCTCATCGCCACCCATGGAGGAATTTTCCTTTTCTTAAACAGATGAATGAGGTGTTTTGTGGGAACAAGTGGATGTTCACCCTGAATTGAATAGATATTAAGATATGTTACAAGAAGATTCACCTCATTCTACTCTCCTATTTTGCCAGCCTTGGCGGATGTATTTAATGTTGCCTGTAATAATGTTGATTTTCAAACTTCAGTTCCCAAAAAGGCAGGTAGACTTTATAAAGTTCCTGAAGCTAACAAATACTTGTTCTATTACCTTAGGTTGCATCCAGCATCAATTTCTACAAAAATAAAAAAGACCGGACCACCAAGGTCAGTCGAAGCACTTGCCACTTTATTAACAACACCAAACAACTAAGCGCTATCGCCAGGAAAACAAACTGGCTTCTTCAGAGTCATCTGGTTAATAAACAGCCCCATCTTTAAAGATCCCACTACAGTTCTCTCAAACCAATCAAAAATGACAACAATAATGACATCATTTCCAGATAAAAACAGTAAAAAATGTATTTGTGTATATAAAAAACATTTTGTTTAGTAACCACATCTAAAATTTATACATGTAATGCAGTTTCATATAAAGTTAATACTTGATAGGAACAACATCTCAAACAAAATATTCTTAAATCACATTAGCCCAATATTTTAAAACAGACATTAGGGAGGCACTATCATTCAATCCTGGCAACTTTAAAGTATTGAGCCTCAGTTGCCATATGAGTTTTTTCAACTCAACCTCTGTCTTTACATCACACCCTCTCTCCCTGTTAAAAACTCTATCAACTACAAAAAACAAATTTTTTTTAAACTTCACAGACTTTTTACTGTGTAAATGAAGTGCATTGTGCTCATCTTTGTTCTTAATAATCCTAAGATGTTCAGAAATTCTGTCATGCAACCTGCGAATAGTTTTTCCAACATAAAATCCATCGCAGGCTGTACACGTGGCAACATAGACTAACATGGTACTGTTGCAATTATTTTTCCCAGGACATGCTATGGTAAACCTGTAATCCCTAATAAGTAAATAAGGACCATCATTTATATACTGACAACATCTATATTGACCACATTTTGACATCATGGATGTCCAGTGTTTCCTCCCCTCCATATTTGCCTCTAAGGAATCCTTAATATTCTTACCTCTACTATAAATTATTTCAGGTTTATTACCCCAAAATAGCTTTAGTTTCTTGATTTAAACAAAATTTCCAACCAAAGTTCAGGGATGAAATAAATTGAGGGGCTGACAGATTGTATTTCAACATGAGTGTGTCATCATAACTTTTTTTGTCTCCCTCACCCTGGTTAATGATGTTCCCGTTTCTTAAAATTGGGGAAAAGACGGTCTCCATTTTTCCTATAATTTCCTTCCTGATCTTTAATAATAACTTTAGGGGGTAACCCCTATCAAGAAACATACCTATCAATTTGAACATTTCTCCTTTAAAGATTGTATCATCACTAACCTGGCGAGACATCCTCACCATTTGTCCTTTGATGATGCCCTTTCTTTGGTGAAAGGGGTGACAGCTGTTAAAGTGTAGCAATGAATTAGAAAATGTATCTTTTCTAAAAATGTTGCTACACAATCCTTGAGATGATTTGGCCAAACTGATGTCCAAAAAATGGATCTTGTCCTTGTGATAATTATATGTGAATCTAAAAAATGTAGTTGTGCCATTTAGATAGTCAATAAACTCGCCAATTTTAGTATCACCACCTTTCCATAAGATGAATATATCATCCAGGAACCGGTTGTAGAGCAAAATGCTCTCCATATATTTAGATGGAAAGACAAAGGAATTTTCCCAAGCCAGTAGTACAAGATTTGTGAACAATGGAGCACATCTAGCTGCCATCGTGACACCCATCCTTTGTTGAAAGATTTCTCCCGCAAAGCTTAGAAAATTGTTCTTTAAAAATCTCCATAAATTCACATAGTACATTTATTTTTGTTTTGTCTACCCTCTTTCTTCTTAATAAAGTATTCTGAAACATATTCAGGCCCTAGTCGTGGGGTATAACAGTAAATAGATTGATAATGTCCACTGTTAAAAATACAAAACCTGTGTCATTTTTTACTGTTGTAAGATGTTCTAGACAATGCCAAGAATCCTTGACAATGTGTTCAGCTTCATCCACTACCACCGTCGACAATTTGTCCACAAAGAAGGCCAGGGGTTCTGTCTTTGAACCATCTGCTGCTACAATTGATCTAAACATGGACAGGACACATCTTTGTGGACCTTTGGGATCCCAAAGATGACAGGCAAAACAGGGTGTTTTACTGACAAAAAGTCAAATTCAACCTGATCAATCACTCCTTGAAACAATGCATCCTGTAATTACAAGACAATGTTCAAGTAGGCCCTATTCACCTCACTTCTAGAGGCCCTATAGTATGTCTCATCATCATTCAAGATGTCATTCATCCTAAAACTGTAATCCATAGCAGTCATAATCACAATCCCTCCACCCTTGTCAGGTTTCATAAACCTGCAACACCTGTTGTTCACTAAATCTCTCAAAGTTTTTATTTCTTCAAGGGTGAGGTTGTCTGGCAGATATCTATTCTGTCCAACAATTTTCCTGAAATCTCTCTCAACACATCTTTCTAGGGGGGAATAAAAGTACTTTTCCTCTTTATTTGTGATTTTCTAATCTCAAATTCAGTACCATGGCCATTTAAAGAAAAAATACATTCTTAAATTTAACTGTCTCATAAATAATTTTAAGTTGATAAGCACATCAGCAATGTCCAACTGGTAACATGGTACAAAAGTTGTACCCTTGCACAATATATCAAAATGTACATCACAAATATTCATGTCCGTATAGTTAAAGATGATGAAGCCCTTCTTTTTAAAAATGTTACACATCATATGGCCATTGACATCATTTAGGTTAGAGTCCTCAGAAAACATACCCTGTAGCTCCATAAAACTGTTAGAAACTACTCTGTTGTCAACATCATATTCAACATCCATATTGTCCAACCCAGTCCCCTTAAAGCAAAATTTAGGGCTATTCAAACTGTTTCTTAATAACATCCCTTTAAACAATTTTTTTTGTAGCTGATAGAGTTTTTAAAAAGGAGACAAGGGGTGATTTAAAGATAGAGGTTGAGTTGAAAGAACTCAAATGGCAACTGAGGCTCAATGCTTTAAAGTTGCCAGGATTGAATGATAGTGCCTCCTTAATGCCTGTTTTAAAATATAGAGCTAATGTGATTTAAGAATATTTTGTTTGAGATGTTGTTCCTATCAAGTATTAACTTTATATGAAACTGCATTACATGTATAAAATTTAGAGGTGGTTACTAAACAAAATGTTTTGTATATACACATATACTTTTTTACTGTTAATGATTGTTTTTATCTGGAAATTATGTCATTATTGTTGTCATTTTTGATTGGTTTGAGAGAACTGTAGTGGGATATTTAAAGATGGGGTTATTGATTAACCATATGACTCTGAAGAAGCCAGATTGTTTTCCTGGCGAAAGTGCTTAGTTGTTTGGTGTTGTTAATAAAGTGGCAAGTGCTTCGATTGACCTTGGTGGTCCGGTATTTTTTATTTTTTATTTTCTTAGTTCAGTGTTCCTTGTGGACCAGTGTTTGTTTGTTTTATTATCAATTTCTACAACTTCACCAGTCTGGAACAGACTGCTAGTTTTTACTAATTCTTTCCCTCTGGACAAAGAAGGCAAGGTAGTAGACAGATCTGGTAGGAAAATATTTTCTTCTTACACTTTGGCAAAAATTAATTCTTAACTGTCAGGGACATGTATGCTTATTGTGCTTTCTGTGGACAGTTTGAGAGAATTATCTGCCACACTTCCTTCATAATGTAGTTCCTTTTTAAATACAATTGTGTCGAATATTTCTCAAGTACCAAAACTTGCTTTGAATGCTGTGTATGATAGTGCAGATACTGTGTCTAAGGCCACTGCTGTTGCTAAAATAAGGAGAGATATGCCAACTACATAACCAAAAGTTGGTTGATGAGGTAAATTCTGACATTTTAAATTCAGGTTTGCACAAAGAGGTTTTCTTTGGCCCATCTGCTAATCAAGTCCTCAAGAAATTTGATGAAAAAGGGAAATTAATCCAGGGAGACTCAAAGATTTGCCAAGCCTCTTTTTATAAATCTCCCCAATCCTTTTTTTTCCTTTTAAAAAGAAAAACAAGCAACTCTTGCCTTCTCAAGCCAAAAGGCAAACTAAAAAAAGATTGCAGGAGAAGAATAGCACGAAACAAGAACCTTTTCCAAAAAAGGGACATGTAATACTTCAGAATGGCTATGCCAGTTTTCTATCCTCAATGTTGCCCCTCCTGCCACTGTCTAAAAATCTGTCCCACACACTGGCTCTTTACATCCCCCATTGGTAAAAGACTATTTTAGACCCTTAGGTTCATAGGTTCATAGGTTCATACTAGGCTATCTGCCCTAGGGCATTTATAAGCCTAGCCAGAGTGTGTTTGGCTTTCGCCACCCATTTTAAATTAATTTTGCTATGCGTTTTTTTGAGGTTAGTATACTGTGCCTCTGTCTAACAGTGACACAGAAGTGATAGCCGGGGTAAACCTACAATCTCCCATCCACTCATCAAGATTCCTCTTGAAGAGAGTCAATGTGGGACTCTGCCTAACCTGGACTGGGATTTTATTCCAGAGTGAAGGGAGCCTCTGGGTTATGAATCTGTTCCTCCAGCATGTCCTATTTATTTCAGTGCTGAGGTTCAAGACTCTCGAGCGCGTAGCTCGATGGGATTTGGATTTTCTGAGGTGCAGCATGTCCATTAATTCCGGGTTGGACATGGCTTTATATGTCAGGCACAGATCGCCTCTGAACAGGTGATATGCCACTGAGTAGAGCTGGAGTTTCTTTAACCGGGCAGCATATGGCATCTGTTTGAGCCCTTTGATCCTCTTGGTGAGGTACTTTTGGGGTCTTTCCAGTTGCTGCAGGTGTCTGGTAAGGTACATCCCAAAAGGGGCATTGTACTCAATTATGGGCCTGATGAGGGATGAGTAAAGAGGTACGATGACCTCCCCTGATCTAGATGTGAATCCCTTCATGATTAGGTGGGCTATATAAAATGTTTTTCTAACCACTTTGGCCACGTGGTTGTCAAATGAGAGATTGCTATCAACTTGGGTCCCCAGGTCCCTAGGTCCCTAATGACTTCCTCTGTACTTATTGGATTACCACCTATGTGGTCATTTGTGGGCACTTTGTTTTTGCCAAAGGGGATGACTATACACTTTTTGGCATTTAGCTTGAGGCCATGGCTCTGGCACCAGTTGTCTGTTTCTACGAGGCCCTTTTGGAGGATGCTTGTGTCGGCTGGAGAGTTGATTATGGCGCCCAGTTTGCAGTCATCTGCGAACTTGGTCAGCCACAGTCCTTCCGTGTTGGCCTGTACCGCCAAGAAATATATACCGAACAAGAGAGACCCCAGGACTGAGCCTTGTGGGACGCCATTTGTAACTGGTTTGGAGTCTGACATGGCTCCAGCAATTCTAACCATGTGGGTTCTGTCTTGAGCCAGTTTGCAACCCATCTAGTGACATAGGGGTTTATATTTAAGCTGGTGAGCTTATATATAATGCCCGAGTGGGGTATTGTATCAAAGGCTTTTGCGAGGTCCAGGTAGGCTGTGTGGACCACCTTCCCCTCTTCAATGGCCTTGGTGACTGTTTCAAAGAAATCGACCAGGTTTAAGAGGCAGAATCTGCCCTTAACAAAGCCAAACTGGGTAGGATCCAGTGTCTGTAGGTCCACAATATCTTTATTTATGAGGTCCATGATGATCCTTTCCATAGCTTTGCAGACCAAGCTAGTCAGGCTTATGGGGCGATAGTTTCCAGGATCCGTTGAGGCACCACCTTTGTGGAGAGGGACCACTGTTGCTGTACGCCACTCTTTGGGTACATATCCTGTAGTAAGGCTAAGATTGAACAGTAGTTTTATGTTTGGGTTTAGCTCTTCTTGGAGTTCATGTAGGACGCAGCCGGGACACCATCTGGTCCCATTGATGCTGTGCTTTTTGCTTTGGAGAGGCGGCTCTTACCTGAGCATCTGAGATGTCAGGGGCAGCACTCTGTTGGGATAGATATTTGCCCTTTTGGTGGGGAGAGGGAGAAGTTTGCACTGAACCTGTCAGCTAGGATGTTGGCAATGTCTGTGGGCTCAGTGTATTTTTGTCATTTTGGACTAATTCTGAGCATATCTGGGAATTCCCACCCAGGTTCCTAACATAACTAAAGAAAGCCTTGTGATTATCCTTAGTGTCCTGTGCAATTTTTCTCTCGAAGCTGGCCTTAGATGATTTTATGAGTGCCCGTAGTTTTTTGCTAATACTGATCAGAGATGCCTTCCCTTTTTGGGATTTTGCTCTATCATGTAGTAGCTTCCTCCTTCTATTGTATAGTTTGTTTATGGCTGGGGTCCACCAGACAGGACGTCTGCCTTTGGAGGATTGGGTCTTGGTTTTATTTGGGATTGCATGATCCATGCATTCCTGAAGGTTTTCATAAAGGATTCTGCGGTCTAGGCCGTATTTTCCACAGGCCCGGGGGCTTTGAAGGATTTCGCCTCGGTTTTGAGGCGTGTGAAATTTGCTTTAGAGAAGTTTTTCACTGTGGTTTTCTGGGCAGGGGGTGGGGTTGGGATGTGAATATCCAGTGAGATTAGTTTATGGTCTAATCTTACCAGTGAGGGATACACTTCTGGTCTTGAGCATAGAGTCCCCATGTTGGTGATGATCAGGTCCAGTATGTTTTCCCTCTTGTGGGAGTGGTAACAAGTTGTTCCATAGCATTTGAGTTTATAAATTCTAGGAACCTTTGGGCTAGGGTGTTGGAGCTAGAGTAATGCTCCCAGTCTATGTTTGGGTAGTTGAAGTCACCCAATATAATGGTGTTTGGAGAGACCTTCATATTTTCCAGTATTCTCAGGAAGGCCAAGTGGGGTTTCTGTGTTTGGGAGGGTGGTCTGTAGCAGGCTATAAACTGGAAGGCAGTTTTACCCACAGTTAGTTGCACATGGATAGTCTATGATGCTTCGTGCTGTGCCACCAACCTGGAGGTGTGGGTATCTTTGTGAATATTGATACTCCCCCTCCTTTTGTGGTTCGGTCCAAGTTTTGGGGCCTAAAAGCATGGTATAAGGTATAACCTGGTAGTGCTGGGGTGCTCTCGGGAGCCTTGAACCAGGTTTCTGTTACTGCACAGATATCGATGTTCTCCATGCTAAGGAGAGTTTGAAAGTGCATCTTGAGGTTTAGACTTCTGGCGTTGAGTAGCATTACTCTTAGTTTCTTATCCCTTGCGATACCTATGGAGGTGGGTGTTAAAAGTGGCTCCACTTCTTTCCATCTGCCCAATCTGACTTATGGGTCCTTAAGCCACCACTCAGTTGGATCGTATACAGCAGGCAGAGTGCTCCAGCCTAAATGTCCTTTAAGAAATCTTCATATCTATAATCTATCTGGTCTATTTACTACCTCAGATCTCATTTGCTGCCTTTGTGGAAGCAACAAGAACTGGGCAGCAAATAAGTGCTCCACCTCAAACTTTTGCAAAACTTAGTTTTTGGACTTGTGATATCTTTTTTGACAAGTTATTGGATATTACTAAGGTTTATATACATTTGGATACATATTGTTTAGCGTTACATAAACATTTTTCTCTCGGTCTTTCTCTCTTCAACCTCTGGCATTCACTGCCATCTTTCTACTTGCTAAGTGTACATTTTCTCTGAAAATCGTCTTACCATTATTCTGGCAGTAGGTTCAGTAGGTTTTTCTAGTAGTAGTGGTAGTAGTGGTGCAGTTTATTACAAAGTTTAAATATTGGTGCTTTATTACAAATGCTAATTACAACATAAACATAAAACATTAACATAATTACAAGAACTGTATGTTAAAGAGGCATTCCGAGATGGAGGAGCTGTTCAAAAAGCTGTGAAGCAATTTGTACACTCAGTGTAGGTTTTGGCCTCAAATTCCAAAACCTATTGGAATACAGCCATGGAAACAACACTACATGGAAAGAATGTGAGAGGCTGCTGCTGCTTTTCTGCTTGGGTATGTACAACAGGCTCAACTCTATGCAGCTGCTGCCCTTCTGCATGTGTATGTGCAACGGGCTCAACTCTGTGCAGCTGCTGCTCTTCTCCATGTGTATGTGCAACAGGCTTAACTCTATGCAGCTGCTGCTCTTCTGCTTTTGTATGTGCAACAGGTGCAATTCTATGCAGCTGGTGCTCTTCTGCATGTTTATGTGCAACAGGCTCAACTCTATGCAGCTGCTGCTCTTCTGCATGTGTATACACAACAGGCTCAACTCTGTGCTGCTGCTGCTAATAGACCTCAGCCAAGAAGGCAAATGATGTTTAGACCCCATTTGACTTTTCATGGTCTGCATGAAGGGAAAATAGTACAGTGCTACAGAGTGGATAGAGACACACTACAGGAAATCTGCAACCTCTGTCATCCTCAACTGACAGCAAGGGCAAACCAAGGGGAACTAATACCTGTGGAGACTAAGGTATGCGTAGTACTTAGAATTATAGCTGCAGGAACCTTTCAGAGACCAAGATGGGGCATGCTGGGGATGTCACAGGTATCAACATCCAGGATCCTCCATCAATTTCAAAATGCTATCTTACAACATGCCAGTGACTACATACATTTTCCACGTACCTTCAAAGACAGAGCTACAACTATGTAGGATTTTTACCCATAGCACACGTCCCTGAAGTCTTGGGTACCATAGGCACATTGGGATCAAAGCACCATTCAGGGACCAGGGAAGGATGTACACAAACAGAAAGGGTTTCCATTCCATTAAATGCAAGGTTATGTGCAACACTGAGGGAATCATCCTGAATGTGTGTGCCAGCGACCCTGGCAGTTACCATGAATCCCATATCTGGCTCAACTCCCAGCTCTACCAAACGTTTTCCATGGGGGATATCCCACAAATTCATTTATTGGAGATCCATTTGAACCATGGCTGTTGACACCCATCAGATATGCACACCCACCAAAGAAAACTAAAATGATGCACATGCTCAAACAAGAAATATCACAGAGCATATGTTTGGGCTGCCGACGTCACAGTACCGGTGCCTATATCATAAGGGGGAGTCCTGTAGTAAGATCCCAGTACTTGTGCTGAAAGTTTCACTGCCTGTGCTATCCTTCACAATATTATACTGAGAAAGCAGCTTCAACAAGAACACCAAGGTGAAGGGGCACACACCCCACCACCAATGGCAAGGTCACCACAGCCATATGCATGTGAGGACTCAGGGGGGAAAGCACCTGCCACTGTGTTGTAGGTAGAAGTAGGTACACACAATATGCCCTCACCCTGGCCAAGAGGCAATGGATAGCACACATGCTGACCACCTCAGGGGTACAATCATAATCCTATGCACATGCATACACTAAACATGATGCCAGGCAACACTCACAACCTTTACTTTCCCATGTAATGGATGGGTACTGCTAGCATCACACAGGATCAGCCCCAAATTAAAACAGTTGTAACTGCAGGACAATCAAGGTAAGTGCTGAACCTGGAACATGAAAATAAATGGCTAAGAACACAAATGAATGTCAGATCTTTGCATACTGTTACTTGCTAATGCACCTAAGTATAAGGGTATGTGAGTTTTGCAGCAATGACATCAGTATGTGACAGGACTGACTTATGTCAATAGATGCCTGCTCTTTATCAACTAATAGGCCTCATGCATCCAAGATACAATACAAAAACCTGTAAGAAAGCAGTACAATTTTCAAAATAGCATCACAAACACATATACTAAGCAGTCAGTCAGCAATGCATCCTATGCATCAGAAAAAAAGACATATGTATCCCTGAATCCAAAAGATAGAAACAAGGTGATGGCTCAGTTAACATAATTTGCACAGGGTGTTGTTGGGGGGGGGGGGCAGGAGGCCAAGGCTGACACAAAAGGTAGTGAGTGTGTATGAGTAAGAAAGACAGGCAGGCAGAAATTTAGCTAATTGTCAAATGGCCAATGAGCTTCAAGCCTCATGAATGACACATGTATCTGTTGTATGAGTGTGTGTGTGTGTGTGTGTGTGTGTGTGTGTGTGTGTGTGTGTGTGTGTGTGTGTGTGTGTGTGTGTGTGTGTGTGTGTGTGTGCACTTCTGTTTGGGCACTTGTGGAGAGATGTGTGTCTGAGTGTCTGCAAGTACACAGCCAAGTGCTGTCCTAGCTTTGTGTCCTGGCATATCAGACAGGTGTGAGCCATGCATGGTAGAGGTAACAGCTCATCGTTGTTGTCCCTGACTGTGAAATCTGGCTCTGCCAGGAGTTGCACTGGCATGTCCATGCCCATGGTCAGATGTGCTGCTGCTACACGAACATGACTGATGTCTGCTGGACAAGCTGTCCTCACAACTATGCCCAGGACCATGACCCCATGGCCTACCATGTCTGGGAATGGACACCTCAACTACTGGCAGAGCAGTGGAAGTAATGCCACTATGGAAGTGTGAAAAGGCACAGCATGTGGATGCTGTTCCCCTCCCAACAGACGTTCCATCACAGACACTGCCTGTTCCATTGTGTCATTCATCCAATCCATTGAATCAGCCACACAGTGGCAGCAGTCATGCATGTCAGCCTTTGCCACATCTAAACCCTAAGCATGTCCTCGGAGGCCCTAGTGGAATGTGGCTGTGCCTCCATGATGGGCCTAAACATATGTCGAGGGGCACGTAATGACACACTATGGTCAGGTGGATGATGGACAGCAGGCCTCCTCTGAGCATCCCTAACAATCCTCCTGCATGGCACCTCACGTACACTTTGGCTACAGCCAGAGTCAATTGGTAATGAAGCTGCAGTAACCACACTACCCTAATCAAGTGTCTCACCCTCCACCTGTCCAACATCTGTGGGCTCAGTGGAATAAGTATGCATAGGTATACTGACTGTGTCTGATGGATATCCAGGGAATGGCTGAATGCCAACCTCAGTGTCACATTCAATCTGTGCACCTCCCGACTGTGCCTCTGTTTGGCCACCATCATCATCAGAGCCTATTGATGCAATGACATCAGGTAGTAAGTGTCCTACCCTTCCATTGTCAGGATTATCTGTGATAAAAAGCAACAAACACAGGAATGAAATTATTGCTAACACTGGTATCACTATCACAGATGGTACAGCAATACAGACACTCATTACACCCACCTCACACATACAATTAAATGCACATATCTGATTAATGGTCAGTAATACGCAATTAAAACATTTGCTTACTATGTGCAGATGACTCCACACTTTGTGGGGGGGGGGGGTGCTCCTGGAAGAAATGAAGCAAGGGAAGGATGCAAATAAATCATCACAGTGGGAACTACACAGGGGGGCAGTGAATGCACAATTGCCTATATGTCCTGCAAGAATAGTTGTAACTGAAACTTGACTGACGCATCCAACCACAGCCCACATGTAATGAACAACTGTGTCTTGTAAGTCTATTAATTTATCAGTAGGTACAGGAAAAAAATTCCCCAGGAAGAATTACTCAAATTATATATTTTGCTATTCAAGCAAATCTAGAGCTTGCCATATGTAAGCCAAACTGGAAGCTGCTCTTGGAACACAGTTTTCCTCCCAGACACATCAGCACTGACATCAAGCACATGCTAGTGTGCAGATTCCACCAAGCTGTATGGATCTCTGACAGTAGACAGGAACTCTTCATTTGGTGTCAGTTGTGGGTCGGTAGCATGTCCATCTGTAGTCAACTGTTCTCAGGTGATTACAGCTGCTCTCCTCCGGGCTGATGAAATCATATCAGTGACCCGATGATGCACCTGATTATAATTCCTAGCCAACCCCCAACTGCACTGACATCATTCACTAACTGGTTCCAAATTTGTGTTCTGGCAGCTATATCCACAAGTCCTCTTCCAAGCAGAAAAGTGCCATGATGTCTGAACACCTGGATTATCACTTTGTTTCATTTTCAGAGTCACTGAAAGGGGATTTATATGGATTTGTAAGTTTGGGTGCTCATAGGCACCGGAAGCTGTTACAGACTGGGGGGGAGGGGTGAGAGGGGCACTTAGTGATCTAAAAAGGGCAATTTTTTAAAAACTATTTACTATCACAACATAGGTTCACTTAGAGGACATTTTAAACTTAGCTAATTTCCCTTTTGGTGCTTGAATTAACATTTCCTGATTGGTCTTACCTATCCCATGACTGATAATTGTACATTGGCCCTAGTGAGAATAACTGTGATCATACCATAGATAATTTGTGGGGACAAATGTAAGGGATGCAACATTTAGGAACTGCCTCTATCCATTAGTGGCATGAGGGGCAATGCTGGAGTACATTTTCTATTACCCATCCTTAGATCCAAGTTGCATTTGAATATGGACAGGGATGAGCTTTGTGTTACTTGAATGGATAGTCTGTAACTCCCTGTTGCTCCAGAAGCAGCCCCCTCCCAAGCCACTCCAGTGTTCCATTACTTGGCTATTTCTCCTTAGTTACCATAAACACTGTTCAAACCTGTCAGCGTGCAAACTGTTTTCTTATTTACTTCTACAATGGTTACAGAAATTGAAATAAAATAGCACAGACACTGAGCCATTTGCTAAACAAACAATACAGTCTCGCAATGAAAGACTTAGCATGAGCAGTAAACTTCTCTGCCCTTGAAACTCGTATTCATTGAAAGGGCATGAAAACCCACATTCATTGTGCATCTGGCCAGTGGAGGGCTAAGCTTACTTCTGGGTTGCTTTCAAACCACAGGCTCCTTACACATTTTTCAGGCCATGCATACATATATGCGTTCTTTGATTCACCTTCCTGATTGTTTTAAATTCTATTCCTTGTATAATACAGCACCACTTGTTAGAATGCATTTTAAATTTGTAGTTTTGAACAGTCTTCTAGTAAGCAATGAAACAAAATGTATGAACCAATAATGATAAAACTACCAATTTCAGAAAATTTCAGCCATAAAAGGCCACTCAAACTATTGTCATTACAATCCATCAGTATCAGTAAATATGCAAAATCTCTGCAGAAGTAAGTCATCTAAATAATTCCACATTAAAGGGATCTGTAACTAATGAAGAGGTTGCTGTTAGCAAACAACTTTATATTTCATTGTTTCATTTACAAATAAAGTTGCCCTTGAAGAATAAATTACCTGTTACATTAAAAAAATGATAAGCTAATAATATTGCAATAGGGAATGGATGGCAAACTGATAACAGGTTCATAGTTACTAGGTAACTCCTCCAGAGGAGGACATTCACAGGACTGCAGCATCCACTCCCTTTAAAGTACAACACAGTACAGTATCATTGATCTATCTGCATACTATGGGAGTAGAACCCACAGCCTTCTGCATCAAAAGCAAGTATACTACCTGTTGTAGTACTAACAATGCAAGCAGACTTGGCATAAGCAGCACTAAACTTCTCTTCCCCTGAAGCTTTCAGCTCCTTCTAAAATTCTCACTCAACTCCTTGAATCACAAGTGGTGGTATGGGTAAATAGTTCAGATTCTTGTTTCTTGTACCTAAGGTACAGGGTTTGAGCCTGAGTAACACTAACCACTAGGTATACCTAACTGGGGCATGTACAAACACACACACACACACACACACACACACACACACACACACACATACACACACACACACACACACACACACACACACACACACACACACACACACGCACACACACACACACACACACACACACACACACACACACACACACACACACACACACACTCTCTCCCTAGCAGCATCTCTGAAACATCTCCTTACCTACATACACAATCCCCAGCAGCATTTCAGAAACATCTCCTTACCTACACACACACAATCCCCAGCAGCATATCAGAAACATTGCCTTACCTACACACACAATCCCCAGCAGCATATCAGAAACATCTCCTTACCTGCACACTCTCCTTAATTGAAACACACTTTTGTTCTGGCAACACGCAAATGGCAGGTGGCTCCCCACCCCCAAAACAACAAACAAATGAAGGTTTGTACAAACCAAGGAATACCACAAAATTAAATTGATATATATGCTTTACACACGATTATCAGAATCAAAAGTCAACTTATGATTGCCAGTCACCTCTTACTGTGCCCACCTCTCCTAGAGGTGGCTCTGAGCTATCTTAGAAGCATAAAACCTGTGTCAATGTCATGTATATTACATTTCTCTCCAATAACAGAGAAGACTGTAAAATACCACAAGAAGCCGCATGTGTTAGTGATGCATAAATCAAGTAACAACCAAATAAATCCAAAAATGCTCACGTAGTATTCTCACAATCTCGGTAAATCACTCATTTGATGTGACGAAACAAATGACCATCAAGGAGCATATTAAAACAAAAATAGATGTTTTAATTTGTTGAAGAAATATATTTTTCAAACAAAACAGTTAGAAGTTAAATGCTTTCATCCTTATAAGTAGGATTTCATCAGAACTAGTTATCCATTACATAATACAGTTGTTACATAACGTTGTTCAGTTGTCACATTTGCCATGGAAAACTGGTAGAAGCATATGATGTAATGTGAGCTTAGTAGTCATTCAGTTTCCTAACAAAGAAAGTAGTACCCACTACTCACCTAAGTAAATGAAATAAATATGTAAAAAAAATGTGTATGTCAATAATGACTCCTCATTCTGAAGTCTTGCAACAATCTTAAAAAATCTTATATGCATCTTAAGTAGGGTTGCCACCTTTCATTGTGGCCATCTTAAGTAGGGTTGCCACCTTTCATTGTGGCTAAAACCAGAGTAAGGCCACACCCCTCACCTCACCCATAACCCTGCCCAATCCTGCCACTCCCCACCCACATTCAGCCCATTTTGTGACATCACTGTGAGATCAGCAGGCGGGAACACCTCATTTTCCCATTCCTGATGCCTACTTTCAGCCAATTTACTATGCTTTTCTGTAAAAAAAAGCATAGTAAATCAGCTGATTTAACAAACTTTGATAGTTTGTTTCCTTTTTTGAAACAGAATACAGGAGTTTGTACGGTGTTTTCCGGACTACCAGAAAAATCAATTTGATTTCCGGATAGTCCAGAAAAAAAAACAGATTGGTAGCAACCCTAATTTTAATAAACAACTTATAAAAAAAGCTTGTAAAAACTAGTAAGAAACTTATAAAAAGCTTATAAAAATGTGACAGTGTTCAAAATATCGCACTCTTCATTTTCAATGCAGGTGTAATGGAAATAGATTTGTTAAGTCCTGGGAAGTTGGCAGCATTTAACTTAAGTTGCCATTTTAATTCTTTATTTTCTAAAACGTTTTCCATTTCCTCCCCTTTCATCAATAGGAGTGATCTCTAGGATGCCAAATACACATTTTTTTAAAACCTTGGCATGCCACAGAAAGTTTATACAATACACTGTTAGTCTTTTTCTTTTTATATCATAGTTGTGTACTTGTACATCCTTTTCTGTAAGGCCCTCTCAGTCTTTCCGACATAAAAAGTGGGCCAATTGGTGCACTTTGCTAAGTAAATCACCCCCTGGTGTGGCAGTTCCCTAAATTGATCTTAATGCTTGTGTAGCAATCCAATGTGATAGTGGGGGTGTCCATAATATAGCTGCATTGGTTACAGCTCTCACATTTTTGGTGTCAATATCAGTAATATGTCTAACAGATTGATTGTGAAGTTTCTTAATGTTCATACCAGTTATGTGTATGAAGTTGGGTTTCTCTCCCAATTTGTGATACACATCATATCATCATCTATCTTAAATATACTCCAGTTGTCTTAATAATGTCTTTAATATGCTTGCTTTGTTTATTATATTGGAGTATCTGAGCATGTGAAAATTTGTTTGTAGAGTTAATTTTTGATGCAGTGGGTTCAGTTGTCAACTAAAGGTCCAGAGTAGTTGATAGGTTTATGTTTGACCCCCCCCCAGTCCTTCAGTATTTGTTTCCCTATGGTCGATAATAATTAATATGGGTAATCCTCTAAAACATGCTGTGAATCCTCATGTTCCTGTTTAAGAAACTGAGGGTTAGAGCACATCCTGGTATTTCTGAATAACTGCCCCTTACATAAGTTCTTCTTAATATGGTAGGGGTCACTATTACCAAAGAGCAAGTAGGTATTAGAAAATGTGGGTTTCCTAAAAATCATAATTTCACATCTGTTCAGACCTTGTAAATGGTCACATCTAGTTAGTTTATGCTGTTATGACCAGTTTAGTAGGTGAACTTAAAAAAAAAATCTTTTGTTTTGTTCAGAAATCCAATAAACTCCACTATTTTGGTGGTGGTGGTGGTGGGCGTCCAGAAAATAAAAAATGCCTTCCAGGAACGAAGAATAAAATTTGCAGTGTAAATTGAAACTTGAGTTTAAAATATATTCAAGTTCCCAGCAATACAGCACTAGGTTAACATATACTGGTGCACATGCTGTGCCCATATCTGCTCCCTTAAGTTGTTTAAAATATTATCCTTCAAAAAAATAAATAAATAAAACTATTATGTAAAATAATTTCCATTAAATACATAATGAGGTTTATAAGCCTATTTTTCAGCCTTGTAAGTCTTAAAAAAGCTGAATAAAAGTATTTGAGTCCCTGATTATGTGGTATGCAGCTGAATAAATCCATTACATTTGCTGTTACAAAAGTAACACTGTCACTGTAAAATTCTTGTTTAATCTTCTGTAAAAAAAATCCCAATTATCTCTTAAAATATAGTTTATAGGTGAAAATATTTCTTTCAATGTCCTGTCCACAAAGATGGCCAAGGGATAAGCTTTGGACCCCTGTGCTGCTGCCAGTATTAATCTTAAAGGGGGATCTAAAATGTCTTTATGTAGTTTTTCGATCCCACAAATGGATGATACGATGAGGTTCTTTATATTAAGAAACTGGTGTTCCTGGGGTGAAATTGTTCCTTGTGTCAAACAATCATCTAAAAACAGGTCAATCTTCCTGTATGCTATAGACATTTCATTCTTAGATACTGTTTCATATTTGTCATGGTCTAAAAGCATATTAGAAATGCTAATGGAGTAGTCAGTCAAGTCCTTGAAAACCATACCCCATTCTTTGTCTGGTTTTATAATTTTTAGGTCCCTGTTAAATCTGAGAGAGTTTAAAATATTGTTTTCTTCACTGGACAGATTTTGTGTGTGGGTGTTTCAGTGCTTTTCCAGTTCATATAGATCCTTTTCACAACACTTTTCTTATGTTGCCACTAGAGGTTTTAAAGGAGGGTTAAAAATACTTTTTTTCTTCCATAGTAAATCATGTTCCTTTAGTACTACGTCTGCTTCATTATTGTTAACTAAAAAGTTTATTAGAGCTGAAACTCTTTACGAGAAATTTAAAGTGTCTCTTATGTCCATACATATGTAGGGTACAGATTTGATAACCCTTGCTAAACAAAAAAAAATGACCTTCCTGTATTTCTATAGAACTGTAATTAAAAACGTTAAAACCTTTAAAGGTGTGCAAAATATTGTTGTTTGAGGTAAATATTCTCTTGCATGGATTAATATCAATTACTTTTGGTTCCTTTGATTTTTCTGGTAGTTGGCCCTGCTTCCTTTCCCCCCTACTTGTTTCGCCTTCCCCATATTTAAAGTTTCTGTTTGCTGAACCTCCTGAAAAAGGTGGGCTTCATATGGGGGGTATAGATGGTTATAAAAAATTGTCTGTGTTAATTCTGAATATTCAATAGTTTTGAAGAGTGGGGGAAATTTATCTAAACCCATGTTTGTAATTTGTGTCATGTTGGTTTATACTCTGTGAGGAGGGTTAAGTGGAGAATGCTCATGAGTTTCAAATCAAGAAGGAATAAATCTTGTGAAAGCATGCTGAGGTACCTTAAGTAATGAATATGCAACATTGTGGTAATCACTGTAATCATGGATCAGCTTTTTCTGTTTTCTTTGTAAAACAATCTTACAATTCTACTCAACTTTTTAAAAACATTAGTATAATTGGTTTTTAACATGTTAAACAACAAATCATTTGTAATTCTCTGGTTTACAATATTAATTTAATCAAATAAATAAGAAATAAAGTTTGTATTTCTCCTGATAAAGTCAATTAGTTCACAGCCATGAACATGGCAGTAAGTTCTCAATAGTCTTGGGTTCCTGCAGCTATTCTGTTGGGGAATTGTAAATTCTCAGCCCTTTGGGTATCCTCCTAGTCTTAATACAGTCCTTAAGATAACAGTTATCTAATTGAAACCGTTGGGGAATTATAAATTCTCAGCCCCTTGGTTATCCTCCTAGTCTTAATACATTCCTTAAGATAACAGTTATCGAATTGAAGGTTATGCACCTTAATTAATTTTCTTTTGGAAGTCTTTATAAGTTCAGCCAGTGTGTAGTCATCTGTAGTAGATTTGTTGATGAGGCTGACGTGTGGAATTCTTGATTTAACCAGACGTTAAGGTCCTTGGGTGGTTCGAATGAAAATCCATTATTGAAATTCAATTCAGTCTTGTCATTTTCTGCTGAGATAGTGCCATTCTTTCTGCTGACTAGTAGAGAAACTGATTCCTGTTGGTGTCCGTTCATTTTGGGTCATACCACTCTATCCTCCATTAAAAGAGGTGGTGGATGGCAGTTAGAGCCACCAAGATGTGCTGTAATCCCAAACTTTTAAAGCAGGGAACATGAGAGGATTCACAGCATGTTTTTTGAAAGAGGTTACCCAGAGAAATTCTCTACCATTGGGAAACAAATACTAAAGGACTGGGGTGTCAAATACAAACCTATCATGCACTCTGGACCTGTAGTGACTACTGAACCCATTGCATCAAAAATTAACTGTATAAACAAATGTTTACAGGCTCTGGTACTCCAATATGGTGAACAAAGCAAACACATTAAAGACATTATTAACAACTGGGTATAATTAAGACAGATAATGATGTTTAACATAAATTGGGGGAGAAACCCAACTTCAGTGCAGTGGATGTGTCACTCACAATACTTTTACAAAATGTGGAAGTAGCTTTAGCATGCTTTTAAATGGAACTACATAGCACACATTTATCATTTTTGTTCAGTAGAAGACAAACTCACCTACATGTGCCGATAAATATTTTTCACTGTTGTGTACTTTTTATCAAACAGTTAAAAGAAAATGATACAAAATGCATTATAAAATACATGTCTGAGATTACAGCAGAGATAAATGAAGACTGAACACCATACAAAGAAAAGACAGAGTGGATTTGTGCACAGGTATTCATATATAGTTGTATGATCACTCATTACACTAAATATGTAAGCCACGCATATGCAACCAGCTGGGAATGTACAAGTGTAGGTCCTGTTAATACTGTAGAGGAAATGGGAATCGTTTGTATGCATCTGATTTGCTTTCCTGCTGCAGAGCTGTGTTTGTGGCAAGGAGAGATAACACTCCCACTATGTCTTATAGTTTTACTAGTATGATAGTTCAAATCCAGAGCTTTGCAAAGTTCTTTAGCATGTTAAAATGTTTTTTTTTTAATATTAATATTTGTGAGGCAAGAGTCTTAGCTCACATATGGTGAAACATGTAAGTATTTAAAGTTTAATATCAGTTGCCTTAAGAAGCACAATCCCGCTTAGCACCATTGCACGCCAGTCAGCAGCTTGGATGATATGGACAGAATAAATTACACCTGTGAATCAACTGTGTGTGTAGCACACTTTGTAAAGACATCGAGGAAGACAGACATAAGATAGTTAGACCATGGTTCAAATCCCAAATGATTTTTTTAAAGATAAATTATATTAAGTATTTTTACAAACAAAATGTATTTTAACCTTTGCCTGTCTTGTTTGCACATTGCTCACCTGTCCACAAACATAGCTGACTGCTGCAGACAAAAATGATACACTGTTACTTGTTTCGCCCCCTCTTCTGACAAACACACTAAGCAGCATTATGTGGCAGTCAGCACTCATACACAACACATGCAGATAAAAAATAAACTTTGTAACTTGCTCAAATGAAACATTGTTACTTGTTTCACCTTCCTTCTCACAAACACGATAAGTGGCGTTGCATGACAGTCAGCACTCTGGACAGTACTGAGTGTAAAAAAATACACCTTCTGTCTATCTTTCCCTGTTGCATCAGGTGTAAGTTCATGGCCACAACACAGGTGAGCCAATGTTCTAATCCAGAACACACCAGTTTTTATTACTGCTGTTCCACTGTAATTTATATCAAGTATAACAATATAAAGATAATTATACATAATAACTATATATAGCAGCTGATATCATATGCATGATATGTATAACTGGGAATATCCTGAAAATTATATTTCTCTAATAATATTTTTTTCTGCCCTGGGATGAACTTCATACTTTACTGGTCACAGGATCATAGAATCATAGGATGTTACTAGGCTATTGGCCCTGAGGCCCTTATAAGCCTAGCCAAGAGTTTAGCCCATGTTTAGACAAGTCAGCACCCAAAGACCCTGTCCAGCAGGGACATGGGTGGAATCCCAGGAGTGTATTTTCTGTTTCCCATCCACTTATCTAGGTTGCACTTGAAAAAGGACAATGAGGTACTCTGCTTGACGTGGAGAGGAAGCCTATTCCACATATGGGGGAGTCTCTGGTACACACATCTGTCTTACCAAGAAGTCCTATTGATGTCACAGATCAGGTTGAGATCATGAGGGCAGGTCACTCGAGTGGAGCTTGACTTGTGGATATGCAGTAGTCCCATCAAGACAGGGTCTGAAATTGCTTTGTATGCCAGACAGAGGTCACCTCTGAGGAGTCTGTATGAAATTGAGTAGAGGGACAGGGCTTTTAGCCTATCTACACATTACCCTTCCTATTTCATAAACTGCCTTCCTTTCTGTTTGGCAATGTTGCTTTCCATGCACCACAGTGCAAACGCTGTTGGCATGGTTGTACAGGTTTGCTCACTGGCCGTAAAATACAATATCTCAAATTGGCAGGAAAACACTTTAACTGTTGCTGGATGACCTGTGCAGACGTGGCAGGAGCTGTCAAGGATGGTGCCCAATTCAGGGCTCAAAGATGGGATGTAGAGGAGTCAAGAATATTCATTGCACTCCTCATAAAGCACTTCACCTGTAGGCTACTGCAGGATGACTATACTGGGTCTCAATATAAATCTGGGGCTTAGAACAGTCTAGTCAAGGCTGTCTCCAGTGTGACTGCCATTCTACACACTGGAGAGCAATGCAGGTATTATTATAATGACCTAAAATGGCTCAAGCAGGCACAGCTCAGCCAGTAGCTGGATGAGTTTAGGACTGCTGACATCTCACTGTTGTGTAGGTATATGGATTAAGCAACATTAACTGATGTAGAAAGCTGGAGATAGCCAAGGCTGGTATGCATTATGCTTTCATGTGTCTTTCTCTTTCATTCTTTATTGTTCAGCTGCTCAGGAGATTTCAGAAAACAGGGAGGCACATTTCAAATACTTAAAAAACTCAGAGAAGCAAGAGGTATATATGCAGCATGGATTAACATTAATTTATTAAAATTATTGCTCTTTTATACATTACTAGCAAATTAACCATGCATATTTTAAATGTAAAAGCAGACATGCATGCTTTAGTGTGTAGCTCAAGACAAGTGTAATAGTGTAGTCAGATGTTGTGGGTTCAAATCCCAAAAGTAACAAATACATACTACTAAAAAAATATTTTAAATTAATTTAAATAAAATTGGCATAAATGTCATGCTGTTAACTTGATCTGTATTATCTTTAAAAGCATATATGCAATATATGCACACTGGAAGAATTATTTGGAACAATTCTCAGTCCTATTTTGGAATTTGAAAAAGTACAGCTAACAAAAAAGTAAAAATATAATTTTATTGTACTAAGTTATTGTATGTGACATATACTTTACCCCATTCCTTATCTTTATTTTTTATTTTTATATGTGTGATCACACCATTCTGATGTTATAATTTTCTGACAACAAACAAAATGATTTCCATTACAGGGAGGCAGACCAACAGCTGTGTCTCAGCCTGCCACCCCCCTCCCACCAGCTGACACTCCAACACGCAGCACATCTGGGATGCAACCTGTCAGTATTGCCTCTGCAGCCCCTGCATCTCCTGGGCCCTCAACATCAGGTAGCATTGCCCCTGTAGCTGGTGCATTAGTAGCTTCCAGGAGTATTGGTGGAGGTGGGGATTATGTCACCCACCAGGAGCTGCCAAGCATGGTACATGAGGTCTTAGAAAGTAGCAAGGGTGCATACCTTATTCATCTGGAGAAGTTGCTTGTGGGAATACAGAAAAAAACCCCCAAAAACAAATGTCAAGCAATCTAACAGGAAGCTGAGGAAGGGAATAGTGATGACAGTTCTGAGGGTAAGGACTAGATGCTCACTGTCTCCATGCTTGACAGGCATGTGCCTCCAATGTCTCCTCCTTATTCCCAGTCATGGTGTCCCCTAACTTTTTGTGTCCCTCACCATCCCTGTATCTGTTTTGTTTGTCCTGTTTGCCTGCACCTACTTACTCACCTACCCTACTTACCTGACATTCGTAAATTTCTTCCCCAACATTCTTTTCTACTCTTTGTAAAATGCAACCAAAAAAATGGGCACCTGTCCCACAAAAATAATGTTGCCCCATATATAGCTCTACACTTTGCACATGTGCCTTCTCAAAGCACTTGATTTGGCCCAATTGGCTGTACGGCTGTACAACATGACTGCATTAGTGTCACCCATCCAAATTCATCCAATTTTATATACGTGTTCATATTCCACTGGTGAAGAAGTGGATAGCTGTGGTTCTTTCTTAATTTGTTCCTGCAAATTCCTATATTGCTTCCCCTTTGTCCTTCCCCATGCTTACCCCCATTTCACTACTTTTCAAGCTACCATATTTTCACACCTTTAATCTGGTCAAAAAATAGAATCACACACTGCACATAGAAGAAATGCTCCATAATAAAGCCTTCACTTTTTAGCCTCTGTATTTACATGGAGTTTGGCATCACACACCAAATCCAAGCAGCATTGAATGGCTCTTCATGTTTGATGACAAAAGCTGGAGAGTTTTTGCCATTGACTGCACTTGTCTAGTAACCACCATACAATGTTGCTTAAACTCACTGAGCTAAAGGAACACAGAGCTAAAGTAGAGAAAAGGCATTGTGTTGAAATATTTACTCTGACAGTTATTTAAGCTGCTGAATGTAGAAAAATGCAAATCCATATTTGAAGTGTTGACATAAATCACTTGACTGCTGTTTATTTTTAAATTCTCCAGGTGCAACTAACACTAGGTAGGACTGCAATCCAAATTGTAGTTTGCTACAGATCCCCCACCATGCCCCAAGATTCTCACTACACCTTTCTAAACAGACTGGAAAATATTAATATACAACCAAGCACCCAAATACTGGCTGATTCCAACTACCCTGCCATTAACTGGGAAAACTATTCGTGTACCAACACCTTTGACCAACGGTTCTTGGAATTCATAAATTCCAACGCCCTGGATCAACTAATCCATACTCCCACCAGGGGCTCCAATATCGTAGACCTGGTCATTACCAACATGGGAAATCGATGCTCCACACCTATGGTCGTCCCCTCATTGGTCAGGTCTGACCATAAGCTAATCACCCTTAACATCCACATCCCACCCCCACCCCCCAGTAAGGAAAGCTCCATAAAAAACTTTTCCAAAGCCAACTTCATGCTACTCAAGTCAGAAGTGACAAACGTCATGACACCCATGCAGACGGGAACTGAAAGTTTGATTGCTGAATTCTACACTAAGGCACTGTATGAGCACATCCACTCATGCATGAATTGTGCTATCCCAAATAGAATCAAGATGCTGTCCTCCAAAAAAAGGAAGACAATCTGGTGGTCCCCTGCCATAAACAAATGTTACAACGAAAGGAAGAAACTGTTGCAGAAAAGAGGAAAATCCCAGGATGTAAAAAACTCCCTTATCAGCCTCAGTAAGAAGCTGAGATCCCTCATAAAATTATCCAAAGCTAGTTACAAAAATAAAATTGCCAAAAATTGCAAAGACAACCACAAGGCATTCTATAACTATGTCAAGAATCTAAATGACAATGCTCAGATCTGCTCTGAACTACAACAGAATGGCATTAAATATACTGATCCCAAGGATATTGCCAATATCCTGGCAGATCAATTCAGTGCCAACTTTACCCCCTCTCACCCCCTAAATGGCTCATCTCAATACCGGAAGATTGCCAAATTCTGGTAATAACAGCCACACAGGTAAAAAACGCACTCTCCAAAGCTAAAAATACAGCATCCATGGGACCAGATGACATCCCAGGCTGTGTACTACATGAACTACAAAATGAAATGACACCTCACCTAAGTGTCATGTTTAATCATAGCCTCACCTCAGGCTTCATGCTCACTGAGTGGCTCACAGCTACAGTTATCCCACTCCACAAGGCGGGATCCGCCTTGGATCCTGGGAACTACCGTCCCATCAGTCTGACAAGCCTGATCTGCAAGGGCATGGAATGCATTATCATGGAACTTATAAACAAAGACATTGGCAACCTTCAAACACTGGACCCCACTGACTTTGGGTTTGTGAAGGGCCGATCTTGTCTCCTGAATCTGATTGACTTCTTCGAATAAGTCTCCAGAGCTGTGGACGAGGGTAAGGAGGTCCACACAGCCTATCTGGACCTCACCAAGGCCTTTGACACCATCCCTCACTCTGGAATCATAGATAAACTTACTAAGCTGAGCATTAATCCCTACATCACTCGATGGGTTGCCAACTGGCTTACTGACAGAACCCAGACAATAAAGGTAGCTGACTCCAAATGCAGCTCCAGACAAGTTAGAAGTGGAGTACCTTAGGGTTCAGTCCTGGGACTGTTCTTGTTTAGCACCTACTTCACTGAAGTACAGGCCAACACTAAGGGACTCCGGCTAACAAAGTTTGCAAATGACTGCAAACTGGGAGCCAGTATTGAATCCCCAAATGATTTGGATACTCTACAAAAGGGTCTTACAGAAACAGATGCTTGGTGCCAGAGCCATGGGCTCAAGCTCAATGCCAAGAAATGTATAGTTATCCCCTTTGAGAAAAAACATGTACCCATGAATTACCACATAGGTGGCAGTACACTAAACACTGAAAGTGTGATAAGAGACTTATGGACACAGGTGAACAGTGGTCTCACCTTTGATAACCGCACTGCCACAACAGTCAGGAAATCCTTCTATGAGGCACACCTCATCACTAAGGGCTTTTCATCCAGAAAAAAAGAGTTCATTGTCCCACTGTACTCATACCTCATTAGACCCATTATAGAATACAATGCCCCATTTGGTATGTACCTCTCAATACATCTGCAACAATTGGAAAGGCCGCAGAAATACCTCACTAAAAGAATCACAGGCCTAAAGCAGATGTCCTATGCTGACCGCTTTAAAAAACTGCAGCTATACTCTGTCACATATCGTCTACTCAGAGGCGATCACTGCTTAACATACAAGGCCATGTCAAACCCAGAGCTGTTGGACATGCTACACTTAAAGAAATCTCAATCCCTCAGAGCCACACACTCCAGAGATCTAAACCTTGTCATCACAATAAACAAAACATGCTGGAGGGATAGGTTCCTGACCCAGAGACTCCTCAGACTCTGGAACAGACTGCCCTTACATGTCAAGCAGAGTGCCTCTTTGGCCCTCTTCAAAAGGAACCTTGATGATTGGATGAGAGAAAGGAAATTCACCCAGGGATCACATCAGTCACCCTGCTAGACAGCGGTCCAGTGAAGTAAATAGTGTGGAAAGAAATAGCCAGGGAATTGTTATGGCTAGGTTTGTATAGGCCCTAGGGCCGATAGCCTGGTACCAACCTATGAACCTATACAGTACTTCACTGTAGTTATTGCTTCTCATATTTGCAGGAATTATCACACTTACTTATGTAATGCCATCCTGACACCATGTGTAAAAAAATTAAATTGAGTTGGATTCCAACCCTGAGTCATTTGTGATCTGACCATGAGCTCATTGCTCTTACATCTGTTGACACAGGGAAAGTTGGGCAGCAGGTGTATTTTTTTACAGGCAGTACTAGCCAAAGTACTGACCACCACACCTCACTGCTTAGAGTGTTTGTGCAAAGGAAGGTGAACTAATAGAAATATTACTAATTTCCCATTTAAGCGGAGAACCACATTTGCTTGTCGCTTAATTCCGCACAAATAGGAAAAGCAATAGCATCATTTTTTAATGTCATAAAAGTTCTGACACAACATTTCCAATATAAACTACAGTATGAACACAGCAGTACCTGTCAGATATTTCATCTGTAGCATATATGCATAATTAATTCTTAAGTTCGAGTTTTATCCATTAAAGGTGAATCTTGCATACGCAAATACTTTGCCATCATTTGCACAAAACAGTTGCTCCACTGTGAGCTATGTAAAGAAATGTTTGGCATGTATTACTATGTTTATTCCCCAGTTATTCTTCATACAATAAAAATCCATTAATGAACACAACCAAAAGGAAGGGACTTGTTATTAACTGAACACATATCTACTTAGACTCATGTGTGTCCTTCAGCCATGCACTTGAAAATAGATATGTCATCAACTGGTCTAATGTCAACTAAACTACGAAAATAAATAGAACAGCGTTGCGGGTCCACAGAAAGTTTTTTTATTGTTAACACAAAAAACAAGGTTAAGCGCTTTCATCGAATAAATTGACTTCATCAGAACAAGAAATAGTAAAACCATCAAAGCTTATATATCAACCAGTTTAAATTCATTGGTCCAATGCTAACCAATACATAGCTTAAAAATCTCACTTTTCATGAATAATAAACTTAACATCCATAAAATAAATTTTCTTGATGTTTTGGTTAATGTGTTTATTGTGTGGAAGGGAAGTGCTGAGGGAATTCCACAATTTGTGGAGTATATTAATCAGACTACAAATTATCTGAAGTTCACTTTCCAATTCCACCAGCAGGAAATCAATGTTCTTGATGTAAAGATTTTTAAAAAGCAGAACAGGTTTCATTCTAAAATCTACAGAAAAAACACCTTTTGCAATGCATATTTACACTATACTAGCCACCATCCGGTGCATCAAAAAAGGAGTATTGTAAAGGGCCAGGCTGTTCGAATAGCTAGAATGACCACTATGAAGGAGGATGTGATATTTGAGTTCAAGAACTTATGGGTCATGTTCCTTGAGAGAGGTTACCCAGGTCACCTTATTGACCCAATACTTGATGAGGTATTGGGAAAATGGGGTATTACTTATAAATCTTTATTGGGTGTAAATGAGGACAAACTTGGTTACCCACTTAAGGGAGGGACTGTTTCAAAGAATATTAATTTCCAACAGGCATGTGTAGTACAATTTAGTCCCTTGTATTCTCAGGTCAAAGCAACTTTGATAAGAAATTGGAATATTTTCAGAACTAATTGTGAAATATTATGTATTTTGGGTGATAAACCCATATTTTCCACCAAGGTAGGGGGTAATATTAAATCTTTAGTAGAGGCAAATAAACGTCCAAGTAATAGGAAGGGGAATTTGATTGGCAGTAAGCCCTGTGGTAGATGTCACTATTGCCCTTATATTTTGTTGGACAACAAAATAAATGTTGAGAATCGGACTAAAAGTGTTATTTTATTAAAAAAATGGTAATTGTTGTTCCAACAAATTAGTTTATATTGCCAAATGTAATACCTGCCCGTCTTTTTACATTGGTAAGACGGAGAGGATACTGAAAAATAGGATTTACGAGCACCTTTATGACATTAAGAATGAAAAGAGCACAAACGCATTATACAAACATAGTACAATGTGTAAAAATTTTATAGGTTTTAAGTTTGGCATTCTTGATTTTGTTACACTAGATGCAAGAGGGGGTGATTGGCAAAATGTATTACATAAGAAAGAGTTGATGTGGCAATTGAGGCTAGCTGCTGACCATCCACCAGGCATTAATGAATTTATTTCTATAATGCCTATATTGAAAGAAAAGGCGGAACTAGTTTGACTGCTTGTTTCATCAGGTATTGACAAAACATTTTTTTGTCTATTTTAAATATGTATTTTAACACAATTTTTGTATATTTTTACATACATCAAGTGTTTATGGGTCTGTCTTCATGGACTGATTGGGTGTTATATGTATATGTATATATTGTTCCATGTAGAAACGTTTTTCCACTGAATTTAACTAACTAATTAATTATTCATTGTTTGATCAAGCATATTAAGCTTATTATTCATGAAAAGTGGGATTTTTAAGCTATGCATTGGTTAGCATTGGACCAATGAATTTAAACTGGTTGATATATAAGCTTTGATGGTTTTACTATTTCTTGTTCTGATGAAGTCAATTTATTTGATGAAAGCGCTTAACCTTGTTTTTTATGTTAACAATAAAAAACCCTTTCTGTGGACCCGCAACGCTGTGCTATTTCTGGTTTACTGGTTTACTTTGAGCACATCCTGCACCGTTTTTTACAAAAATAAATAGCACAACTGCATTGGTACATTATTTAAACATTTGTACTAACAATAGACATTGAGATTTGTCTTATACATGCCTTACTGTGGACATCAATTCATCGCAATATGTACACACATAGATCAACACTTACATCCATGCTGTTCACATAATATAAGTGTGTGACTGAAAGTGTGTAATGTGCTCAATATATTGAGAAACAGGTGCATGTATGTCTCAGTTCTGCAACATGCATTTATGACAGCTTATTGCATATAGTTTAAGAAGTTGTCTTTTAAAGTATATCTGCACATTGCAAGCAAAACCGAAAAGCCAAAGTCCACACTTTGCACACCAGTCTCATAACAGTATATGTTACCTGCAACATATGATGATGATATCATCCTCTATAAAGACCACTATAACTAGGAAAAAGTCAGACTTCATTGATGGTGCAAAATTAAATAACGTACCATGTTCTGCAGATGGGGAAAAATAGCTAGGGGTTCAGTTAGTACAACAGCCAATTTTGTGTGTGTGTGTGTGTGTGTGTGTGTGTGTGCACATGTGTGTGTGTGTGTGTGTGTGTGTGTGTGTGTGTGTGTGTGTGTGTGTGTGTGTGTGTGTGTGTGTCCGTGCACACATGACTTCATGGCTATTTCATACAGTCCTCCCACCACCCAAACATACACTGCTGTCATCTGCTATAATGTTCTGCAACAGAGATTGTGTTAAGCACTGTGTTTTCTAGCTTGTGTAACTAGTTAGGTAGGGGGTTCAAATCTCATTGTAGTCAACGTATGTGTGCATATGTGTAGTCAGAAGAGCATGACTCTATGTCCTGCTGCCACCAATCAAGCCTCATGAAGAAAACAAAGTTTTGCAGTCATACATGACTACACAGCCATTTCATACAAGTCTCCCAACATCTTCTTCCAAACATGCACTGATGATGTCCTTTGCTGTGGTTGTTGTGTAAGTGCTATGTTCCCTAGATCGGTAGGTAGGGGTTCTAATCTCACTGCAGTCAATGTGTGTGTGTGTGTATGTGTGTGTTCAGTTAGCTGTCATGTGAAGACAATTTTCGAGCACTGTGCGAGACATCCCTCCTAATATCTTCTCAACACACACTGACAATGTCATCTGCTATAAAATGTCTGATAATATGAAAGTTAGACTTGTGTTGTGGCACTTGCATTAAGTACTGTGTTCTGTAAACAGATAGGCAGGGTTTCTAAGCTCACTGCAGTCAACTTGTGTGATTGTGAGAGTGGTTGTGTTCAGTTAGCTGCCATTGTTGAGACAATTTTAGAGCAGTGTGTGAGACGCCTTTCTTAACATCTTCTTCTCAACATACACTGATGATATCATCTGCTATAAAGTGACATCCAACAGTATGAAAGTCAGACTTGTGGTGTGGTGCTTGCGTTACTTACTATATTCCATGGGTAGGTAGAGGTTCTAATCTCACTGCAGTCAACTTGAGTGTGTGTTTTCTCCTAACATCATCTTCTCAACACACTGATGATGTCATCCTCTATAAAGTGTGCTCTGACACTATTTAAGTCAAACTTGTGCTGTGCTGCTAATGTCAAGTACTGTGTTCTTCAGCTTTTGTAATAGATAGTTAGAGGTTGTAATCGCATAGCAGTCAACTTGAGTATGTGGTCATCAAATAATATTTTGGAGGCAATTTTACACCCAGATATGACTCTACATTTACGTCAGAAACTCTCTCAAACATCTTTTCAGTATACAATGATGCTAACAGCTTCTATAAAGTGCACCCTAACACTGTAATAGTCAGACATATGTGGTGGTACTAGTCTTACATTGTATGGAAACTATGGAATCCAGCTTCTATACCTACACAGGTTTAATGTTCAAATCTGACCTCAGTCAACTGCTGTGCATGTGGTTGGTGGTATATTATGGTCATTATATGATCTTCTGAATCTCTTTTCATTTCTCTGGTAAACTTTTAACATAGCCCAAAGAATTCAACATCCCCCTTTTCCCTCTGTCCACATAACATCCTTTCTGCAGAACACTGGGGGATGTCATCATCTCATAGATGCATGCACACATCATGAAGCAGAGTCCTTCCATGACAGTCTGCAAGTTATCTCCAGACTACTGGATGTGTGATTGCTAATTCTGTCATGGGGTGCTTCACAAGTCACATATGGACAGAGTCAGTATGTAATACAATCAAGCGCATACACACATACGCACATACCTTTACTATCTTCCATCATGTAGATATAGCAAGTGTTGTTTAGATACCATAATAACTAGAATTTTGTGTGATGTTGACCATTAGCTTAACAATGTCCTATGACCCTATGAACATTGCAACAGTGCATTCCAGTCTGTGATTTGATGTAATATATTGATAGACACTGCTGACATTTGATTACATGTTCCTTCTGTAACAGCTGTATTAATATGCCTCCTGAGAACTGCTGACATGGGATGGTGCTATGTATATTGTTGTCTAAGGCATGTATTTTTGTAGTGTAGTATATCAACATTCTACCCAGTTCTCATTCAGCCATCACAGTGACACTTGCAGTATAGCACAGGTGTGCATGTGTATACTGCATTCTATGTACCCTTGATGATCACCACAAATCCTTTATTTCAATGTGCCAAAAACATGTTGTAGTGTACATTGTATTGAGTACACTTTTCTATAATGTGTCACTACTGCATTCATTGCATTAATATTAGCCCTGTTGATGATTGTGGCTGTCCATGCAATTCTGCAGAGCAAGTTTGTCTGCAAGGAAACTTGTCTGCATGTTCTATCTGCTGCTTTATAGGGTTTTCTGTCTGGCAACACTGTTACTGGCCAAGAAACCTTGCTTGTATTCATGTAAATCTGATGCAGCATGCAGCGTTGCTGCTCATCGTGCAAACATGTAAACTCTGCACAGGCTTCACTCTAAGCCTATATAGAGTTTATTGAATCTCCTAGATTAGATTTAACACTGCCTTCCACCTTATTTTGTGGTTTTAAGTTATGGAGAAATAGGCCAGTTAAAAAAAGTACTAAATGTGGCAACACAATCCCTCTCAAGGATCTGCACAGTGTTTGTGTGGTATGCCCAGAGGTTCAGCATCTTTCTTCTTAGTTCACGATGGTCACTGTGCATGCTTAAGGGAGAATGAATGGATGTGTTCATTAAGTTTCCAGCACACTTACCTACTTATCAAGATAGTAAGGAAGTCCAAGAGATACACTTTCAAATAGGAACCAGTCACGTTCAATTCAGAGACCTATTATTTGGCTTCACAGCAGTCCCATGGTGTTCACCAAATGTATGGCAGTTGTTGCAGCACATCATTAACTTTAGAGATGCAAGATATTCTCATACTTGGATGACTGGCTGTTAGATGCCCCCTTGATAGAGTCACTCAAAAAAGCCAGACAGTACCTGCTACTCTTATGCAATTTCCTAGGCATTTCATTCAACCTGCAGAAATCAGGATTGCAAACTTCTCAACAGCTGATCTTCTTGGAATGTCATTTAAATACCATGACCTCTAGTATTTCCCCCCTCCCCAAGAAAGAATGCAATTCATATGCTTAGCAGTGCAATCTTTAATTCAGAACAATCAACCAATGGCCCGTCTAGTTCTTAGAGTTCTGGGCCTAATGGCCTCTTTGATATTAGTGGTTCAGTATGCCCAATACCACATACGGATACTTCAATAGCTACTTCAGGCACAGTGGCCACAATTTCACCATCCTCCTTCCAAGACTATAATTCTTACCCAGTCTGTAAGTATCATCTTCAGTGGTGGCTCACATCACCTGTGCTACACCAGGACAATTTTATCCTGTAGCACCAGCAGCAATTGTGACCATGGATGCTTCCTCCCTGGGGTGGGAGTGGAGGCATTACATAGGGAGGATGGTCCAAGGTCTTTCAATGGAGAATGAGGCCAGGACTCACATCAGTGTCTTGGAACTGAGGTAGTCCTGCTTGTGTTGTGGAAGCCTCTGAGCTAACTTCTCCAAGGTATGATTTCTATCCAAATGGACAGGATGACCATTGTGTGGTATATCAACAAATAAGGAAGAACCAGAGCTTACCCCTTCTGTTGTGAAACCATGAGATTATGGCAATGAGTGATGACCTCTTAGTAATTTCTGGTGGCAGCACACATTCCTGGGAAAGCAAACATTCTAGTGGACAGACAGCAGTAATCTCCTAAAGCCTTACTAATGGTCTCTAAATCCAGTGGCGGCAATCCATAATCTGACCTGTTTGCTACTAAGTATAATACCAAATGCTCCAGATTCTTTGCCATAATTGTACTCCAGGACAGACACCAAGGGACACTCTGTCTCAAAGTTGGCCATCAGGGTTACTTTATGCATATCCTCCCCTTCCCCTGATCCCAAGCTTCCTACAGAAAGCTCAGCAGTGCAGGGCAACTGTCATCCTCATTGCTCTGTACTGGCTTCAACAGTTCTGGTTTCCCCTCCTGAAGCCTCACCTGAGGGAATGCCCTTGGTCCTAGATCCACTCTCAGATCTCATATCTCACCCCTTCTGGGAGCCTCACCTGGATCTCTTCACCCTGAATCTAACTGCATAGTTTCTCCAATTCTGTTGATGGCTGGGGACTCCTCCTTTCTGCAAGAAGTAGTCTTCTTCCTAAAAGCCTCTCAAAAAGCATCTACAAGATAGATATATTACAGTAAGTGTAAGAGGTTTGGAGTGTGGGACAACATTCCGAATATTGATCCATTTTTTGCCCTGTCTTAGTGGTTTGAGTTTTCTATATACTCTTTTCCAGGAAGGTTCTTGGTTCTCCGTCATTAAAGTTCAACTATCTGCAGTTTCATCCTTCCATATCTAATTTTAGGATCATTCATTGGCATTTCATAAATTATGCAATGCCTTTCTGAAATGTAACTTCCTGCTCCACCCAGTAAAAGATCCAGTGCCCCCACAAGATTTAAATTTCATCCTGGAGGCTTTAACAAAACCTCCCTTTGTGCCTGCCACTACCTCATAGTTAAACGTTTTGTTTTGGAAAACTATTTTCTTGGTACGATTACTTCTGCCAGAAGAGTTTGAGTTGCATGCTCTTTCATCGAACTTTCCTTATTTTGTTTTTCACATTGGAACCAATCCCTCCTTTGTTCTTAAAGTGGCCAACAAACATAACTTATCTCAATCCATCCATTTACTGCTATTTTTTCTCAAATATCAAAACAGGGTAGAATACCATTTGCATACCATAGATGTACACAGTTATATTTTTACCTTTATAGGACTGCTCCCATTTGGAATATGAACTTCACAATAAACCTTTGACTGTCAGACCCAGAGACCACTCTACCAGAGCAATGTCTACTTCTGCTGCCTTTTTCAGAGGCCACTCCCCTTAATGACTTCTGTAAGGTAGCCACCTGGTCTTCCATGCATACCTTCATCAAGCACTATAAACTGGACTGCAGTTCCAGAGCAATAGTCTCATTTGGTGCCTCTATTTTGAAAGGACTCCCATCATGATTCCACATAGAGGTATATACATAGCTAGGGATTTTAACCCATATGTTGGACTGGACAGATCAGTGAGTATATGAATCTAGTACATTCTGTATAACAACCCTGAGCTAAATGGTGCATTTGACAAGATTTCAGATGGAGTTGTCAGAAAAAATGTGAATACTCAGAAACAACTACCTGTGGGTGATCTGAGGACCCAACTCAAAACCCAAGTGGCCAGAAGTTAATCCATATCTTTGCTCCCCATGTGCCAGCTTCATAATGTTATGGATGGTGTGGCCATACCTTTGGGTTTAAGTGCATCTGTGAGGCACTAGTTTTGACTCCACCTGACTTTGCAGACCATTTCAAGATGGGTGTTCATTATTGTCTCCTTTGGCAATAACTCCAGATTTGGCCAGAAGGTGAGAAAAAGGAAGAGAGATGGAGAGAGAGACAGAGAGAGAGACTGCTACAGTGTGAGCAGAATGGCAAAATGCTCACTGCTATTGCAGTTAAGTTCAAGGCACTCCAGACGTCCTTCCAAAGGAACCAAAATGGTGCCAAGAACTTACAGTTTGACAAATTCCAGCAGCCCCAGAATTGACAGGAATATATCAGAGGTCCCTGTAGAAGAGGGAAAATTCCAGTCTAGCCATCACCCCAGGGCAGAGTTGATCCATATCACCAAGACTATAGAGGGTTCCTTTGATGACCTTACCAGTGTGAGTCTTGAAAGGTCACCTGACTGTCTCACTCTGAGGCAGTTGGGGAAATCTTTTCTCTTTCCTTACACCTTGATGCATGGCTGGCCATGATGCTGGACATGTAGAAAATGGAAGTCATATCCAGAAGCTATTCCATTCCATTTTGTCAGATGTCCAAAGGTCTGCTGTCATCTCCTCCTAAGGTACCACATCTTCAAAAGAGAACAGGACTTCAGGAAATAAAAGCAGTTCTACAAAAGGGAGACATCCAAGAGGTTCCACCAGATCAGAGAGGGTCCTGGTTCTACTACAAGCTCTTATTGGTACCCAAAAAGACTTGAGGCCTCAGGCTTATTATCATCTTAAGTTGATTAAACAAGTACATGAAGAAAGAGTTGCTCCAGATGATCTCTGTTGTAGTCAATACTGCCCTACTTGCAGGCATGCAACTGGATATGCTGTTTGGACCTCCAAGATACCTATTGACACATTGAAGTAGTGAATGCATCAAGGAAGTGGGAATCAGTAATTATAATGTTTGATTCCTGCATTTTGAGCTCACCACTGACCCTTGGTATTCACCAAATGCATGGCTTCAGTCAAAGGTCACATGCAACTTCACAGAGTAAGGATATTTCCTTACCTGGTTGATTGGTTCATAGCATCTCCCACTTTGGAGTCACTTCTGTTGGCAAGACAGTACTTTCTCTGGCTCTGCCTGTCCTTGGATATAATGGTCAACCTGCAGAAGTCTCAACTAAAGCCAACACAGTTTATAGTTTTTATTGGCTACCAGATGGACACAGTCACTCAGAAAGCAATATTACTTGCATATAGGGTCAGTTCTGTTGTGAACAAATTAACCAGTCTCTCTAGAACCCAAGACCTGCAGTGACCTTGCTCCTCAAAGTATTGGGTCTCATGACTGCATCCATCTATACTGTCTCCATTGAGAGACGAAAATAACAATTCTACAGTGGGGACTCAGAACAGAGTGGAACCAGGTGTTACAACCCAAGACAGACCCAATCAAGAACTCCAGTGCATGCAGACACAGCATTTTGTAGTGAGTAATATTCATAATTCCTCAGTGGGGACGCCATTTGTTCATCATCTCCCACAGCCAAAGTGACAATGGCCATGACCATCTTGGAATGGGGAGCATTATCAAAACAGGATGGGCCAAGGATTGTGGACACAAAAAGAGGCCAAATTACACATGAATGTACTGGAGATGAGAGCAGCCCTCTTAACTTTGCCAGCAATCCAGGATTTGCTTCCTTAGGTGATACTGTCATCCACACCAACAGCAGCAACATGGCAGGACTATGGTACATCAACACATAAGGTATGACACAATCTTACCCCTCTTTGCAGAGAAGCCATTAGGATATGGGAATGAGCCTTAATGTTACACTAATTTCTTGTAGCAATAAACACAAGAGACATCCAATATGATTGTGGGCAGGATGGCCAGACAAATTCTGCTCTCACGTGAATGGTCTCTTAGCAAGAAGACAGCACTGCATATATTCCAGAGGTAGGGAAGACCCTTTTCTAATATCTTTGCTTCGCCATCCAGCACCAAATGCAGAGTCATTCTTCAAAACCTAAAGGCCCCAAGAAATTAATTTGCTCACATGTGGCATCCATATCTCTATGCATTCCCACCTTTTTTCCCAAATAATCAAGTTCCTCCAGAAAACCAAGATGTGCAAAGCAAAGGTTATTGCCTCATTCTGGTTGATCCAGATTTATTTTCACTTGTTGTAGCCTCACCTGCCAAGAAGACCCTTTTCTCCTTCACAGCATCCTCATCTGCTATTGCATCTATTTAGATCACCATCTAGACATTCATTTCTTTCACCTAACTGCATGGCTTCTCAACTTCGAATGATGGCTAATTATCTCTTTCCAAAGACATAGTAGTATACGTACCACTTCTGGTCTCCCCTGAAAAGAGGCTACTAGCCTAGTGGGACTAACCTGGTCAAGAAAGGATACATATAAATAAAGGCAGTCAATTTCTTATCTGACTTTCAAAAGCCTTATACATGAAAAGTATACAAGGGCAAATGGAAGGAGTTTTCTTTATGGGATGCAAGTAGGGATATGGATCTTAACTCATCTTCCCTCTCACTGGTAATTACTTTTTGGCACAACTGTTTAAGGAAGGGGCTATTTACTCTTCCATTAAAGTTAATCTGGAAGCTGTCTCATCCTTTCACTTGGACTTTTTCACATCTTCTCTGGCTTTGCACAACACATGTAAAGCATTTTTAAAAGGAATGTTTCATTCCAGACCTTTGTGGGTAAGGCCTGCCCTCTTCTGGAATTTTAAACCTTTTGTTTGAAAAGTTGACTAAGCCTCCTTTTGAACCTGTCAGATCTATTGAATTGAAATTCTTGAGTTGGAATCCACTGAATTGAAATTATTGAGTTGGAAGACTATCATTCTGATAGGCATTGCTTCTTTCTGGTAACCATTAGTATTGCATGAAGCTTTTTGGAGCTTAAGGCTTTATCATCAAAGTAGCTGTATTTGTTTTTTAATCCAGGTAGAATGACACTTAGAATCGATCTATCCTTTATGTAAAAAGTATTTACACAGACAAATTTTTACCAATTTACCTGTCATTATTTTTCCTAAATATGCAAATAAAAGAGAATACTGCTAACACTGCTTGGATGTTCACAAGCAACTTCATTTTTATCTACACTGTATCAGAGACTTCAGGAAGGGCAAATAGTTATTTATGTCCTTCTCTGTTAAGAAGTGTCTGAGGCCACTCTTTCCAAATGGTTAAGTGATTGCATTTCTTATTGTTACATTTCTGCAGGAAAGTCTTTGTTCACCAGACCTAATTCATACACTGTCAGGGCTCAGGCTACTACATTAGCTGCTCTTCTTCACAACTTACCCTTGCAGGACATTATAGCAGCTGCTACATGGTCAAACATACATGCATTCAAAATACATTACAGTTTGAGCACACCTTCTAGGGACTGTACTTCATTCAGAGTCTCCATTCTCAAAGGCTTGCTGGCTTAGACTGCCCAAGGTTAGCTTGGGATTCTGCCCAACTATTTCAGTGTGCAGACAGAACCAGAGTAAATACATGTGTTATGTGCCTATCAGAGCAATGGAATCAGCTAGTTTCTATCTGAACACTGGAACAACACACCTACCTTCCCCCATCCAATTTTTTTTCCTGCAGTCCTGTAGGAATCTGTGAGATATTTTACCTTCTCAAGGTTCCTAGAAAATATGATTCTTATATAATTTTTTGTGACCTGTAGATAACATTATTGTGGATATGTATCTAGTTAGATGAGCACTGTGTCAGAAATATTAGGTGAGTAAATGGATGTAAGTAAGGAAATTATTTTTTGAGCTGGGATACAAGGTCTGAATTGCCTAGACATAATAAAATATCCTTAAGTTTAATTCTGGTGGCTGCCAAAAAAGCAATTACTAGAAAATGGACATTAAAGTCTAAATCAACTGCATTTGAAGAACTGAATATTGTAACAAAGATAAAAGAATTACAAGTGGGACCTTTAGAAAAGGGTCATAGCAAATTGTACAGAAAAAATGGAAATTGTGAGAACAATACATGCAGAATAATGTTTTGGAGGAGGAGGAGTGAGATTTATGGGAAGGTAGGAATTGAGCAATTTATGTAATGTTGGATTAATGATAATTATACAAAAATGAGATGTATAATGTTTGTAGTTAGACACGTTAATATGGTTTGTTTTCTTTTATGTGAATGTATGTTTGCTTATGTCTTAATTGATGATTCAATAAAGGTGTTAAAAAATAATATAGTTAGTTATTCCTTATACTCAAATCCAGAGTATCCCCTTGCAGTAGGGTTTTATGGGAAAGGGGTGGAGTTCAAGCTTGTGAAGAGTGCTGTTGCCAAAAAAAGGGTGTCAAGGTGACCAGTCCAACTGTTCTAGTCTTCAGAGAGAGACCAGATAAATCTGTTCTGGTAATTACATAACCTTCATTTATTTATCTCTTAAAGGCATGGCACAAGTGTGTATTCTGGTGGGTTCACTATCACAATCTAGAAAAGGAATGTCTTTTTTCTCCCCCTTTCCCAACAGTCACAGTCTCCATGGATTCAACAACCCTAGAGTGTGGCTGGGCATTATTTGGGTCAGATAACCCAAAGAAAGCAGAATCAACAAGAGGCCTCCTTGCACATAAGCATTCAGGAGATGAGGCTGATCCTTCTATTGCTGCAGGCCCTTCAGGACCACTATACACAGGGTGTAGTTATTGTCTGCTCTGACACTGTCAGTAGTGTGGTAAACCAATCAACAAGGGGACACCAGATTATGTACCTTGCGTCAGGAGACCATGAAGTTATGCGAATGTGCAATGGATTCATATATCATTCTGACAGCAGTACACATCTGCAGTCAATCAAACTCACTAGTGGACAGGTTCAGCAGATGCCTTTTGATGCTCTGTGACTAAGTCCTGATTCTGGTTATGGAACTAATAACAATTTTCAGTTGAGGAAAGCCTTGCTCATCTTGTTTGCATCACCAACCAAATTCATGTATAGTGATGTCATTTCCTTCATTCCAAGGTTAGACAACATGAGACTGTGTTGTCCATCAGTGGCCTCCAAGATTGCTGTACACTTTCCCGTCAGTCCCAGTAATAATGGTCCTTCTATAGAAAGCTGGAATGTGCAAAACACGAGTCATTCTCATAGCTCCATCACAGCCCTGACAAATTTGGTTCCCTATTATGGCCTCATCTGTTAAATAAACCTAATCTAGAGCCTCACTCACATCTCTTTCCCATCCATTTGTCCAACCTCACACAGACCCCTTTTACCTCAGGTTAATCAGATGATTTTTCCAATTCCGTTGTTGGCCAGAGGCCCTGTAGACCCTTATAGTGTGGTCCAAATCCTAACTGCAGCTCATTAGCCTTCTACTAGAAAGATGTTCAATGGAAAGTGGATAAAAGTCTCTCAGTGGGTTAGTCAACAAGGTGTAGACTTCTTTAGTTTTGGCTGATATCTGTAAGAATGGAGATAACTTTTCTACTCTCAGAATCCATTTAGTAGCTATCTCCAACTTTCATTAAGGATTTAATGCAAAATCCTAAGCTTGAAGGTCTGTATGGCTTTTCTCAGAGGTGCTATTTTACAGAGACCAACTTTTAAAGATCCTGTCTCTCTGTGGGGAATACGTTTGGTCTACAAGAAATTAATGTCTTCCCATTTCAAACTAGTTGCTTCAACAACATTGAAATATTTATGCTGGAAAACCTTATTTCTAGTGACTGCAACATCACCAATAAAGTCCTTAGAGCTACAGGCCCTTTGGTGCTGCTGTCCATATCTAATTTTCCACAAAGATAGGGTTACACTGAGAACGATTTCTATCGTTATATCGAAAATAGCTTCTGACCCATACCTCAACCATTCTTTTAATATTGCAACTTTCCTTCCTGAACTTTCTAACAAGGGTAAATACAAAGTGCATATTCTAGATGTTTGGACAACTGTGATTCTATATGAACAGAACTAAGGATCATAGAAAAGTTTATCAGCTTTTACTTTCTTTACTACAAACAGATTAAGTCAAAAGATATATACACTCACTTTGTCCATGTAGTGATCTGACTGCATATCCTTCTGTTATGTTTCCAACAGTAAACCTATACCAGGAAACACTTATTACACAAGGGCTTTATGTAGTTCCTTTTGCCTTTATCAGAAATTCTTAAGTGGATTACTTTTTTGTGGCTGTGACATGGGCTTCACTGCATACTTTTGCAAGACACTAAAAGCAGAATGTGATCTCTGGATCCAGGTGTTCCACTGGAGCTATCACCCTCTTGGATATTCTGTTATGGATCCACCCGAGACATTTAGCTAGAGACAGTATCCTGGATTTGAAGAGAACAGACTGGAATTTGTAAGAGATGTAAGTTATGCACTTGCCATAACATTAGATCTTCAAGATCCATGTCCGCCCACTTCAACATGTTTATAGGTAGGCAGGTAAACTCCCTTGTGGAACATCACCATTATAATCTAGTATGTAAACTCACATGCTTGCATAAAGATGCTTTCAATGCCAGGTTAACATACAGTAACTGGATCTGCCTTCATGCTCTCCCTTTTGATGACATTGTCACATACTTTAATGATACATGTCCCATCATCCTAAATGGGGATGCCCCACTAAGAAGCAAAAGAGTTAGAGTATACCCTGCAATGTGGTTAACTAGAAAAAAAATAAAACGATAATAAAAGAAAAAGATAAAGCTTGGACTACTTGGAAATAAACTAAAACTCAGTCTGGCCTCCAAAACTATAAACATCTTCAAAATACAGCAAAACACAAGGCCAAACCTAACAAAAATATACTGCACAAATGTCCAATATACTAAGTAAAACTACCCCAAACTTTCCTGGTTCTCCATCAACAAAGTTGTACATCCCAGCTGCAGTACCTAACCAACCCCTTTTACTAACTACACTAATGACAGCACTGACAGCCAATTCAAATCACACTTTAATGACATGGTAACTTTCCTCTTAAACAACTTTGCCATCTGTAATACCTCACCCCATCTAGAGTCAAGAAAGGATCTCAGCACATTTGACTTTGTACCGATCGCCATGTTCACCATCAGGAGATACCTTAAAATGAAGTTCACTACATCTACACCAGGCATCTTCTAGCAGAGTATATTAAACTTGTAGTAGACACCCTAGCTTGCCCAGTGTCCATCCTAATAAATCACACCATCACAGAAAACTATGTCTCTAAAATTTGAAAAAAAATCATATATCCTATGTCTACATAAATGTGGTTCCTCTATTGATATCTCCAATTACAGGCCAACAGCCATTCTGTTCTCCCATCCAAAGTCTTAAAAAATGCATCCAGTCTCAGGTACTTAAATTTGGTACCAGAAACAACTTACAACACAGCTTTTGGTCATACAATAACACTGCAACAGGTCAACTAAGTTTTGCTACCACCATCAACAGTAACAGGTATGTAGGGAACTTAATAGCAGCACTTTTCCTTGTTTTTTCAAAAGATGTTGATACAGTGTCTCACCAAAAACTACTCTTCAAACCCTCTTCCCTAGGATGTCAATGTTTATCTCTCACGTAGTTTAACACCTACCTTAGGGGACTTTAAGTTGTAAAAATGGGACAATGACATATTCATTTCTGTCTGTGCACACAGTGGTGGCTCAAGGATCTGTTCTTGAGTTCCTTTCTATTTAATGTTTTCATAAATGACCTATATACTGCAAGTTAACATGCTACCATTATTCAGGATGCTGATGATTCTACACTTATCTGCACCTCCAAAAACATGCAACAACCTCAGAGCCAAATACAGCCATCCTTCAATTCCATTGAAACATGGGTCCATAACTCTTAGTTACTGTTACACCCTAAAAAGACCAAACTTATTCTGCCCACACCTAAACTACACTCTAATGACAAACTTCTCTTCACCATTATATTTTCTGATCATAACTCATAACTCATACCAAGCACCTAGGTGTCATCATATTTAAGGCCATGAAATTTGACCACTACATAAAAGAAGCTATCAGCAATGTTTACAAAATATTGTCACCCTATATCAAGCTAAACCTTATATGATTGACCAGACTAAATAAACTGTTGCCTTTACTTTACTGTTACCAACCTCCCTATATGCTGCTCCTACTTCAAAAAAAGGCAAGTATTTTAAGTGCCTAAACTAGGCACACTTGCATGGAGTGCAACATTTGTGCAACTTTCAAGCCATCTATGCTCAGAGAAAAAAGAAACAGGTTGGAGCAGGATAATCTCAGGACAAACCCAGGTGTAGATCCAGTGACTTCTCCCTCCACCTTTAGATTGTCTCCCAAATGAAGACTTCAAGCAGGTAAGTTTGCAAAAAAAAAAAATAGCTAAGAAATCAAAATTGCATGCTGAACAAGTGTAGACAGATAAGGATACAGTGATTATTTCAGATTTTAGTCATATTGTTGGTAAAATGGCTCCTGGTGCATCTCCGAAGACTGTAAGCCCTAGACTTTTTCCCACCTACAGCTAGTCCATTTTGGAATCTCTGATTCAGACCTTAGGACTTGGAGACACTGCTTTTTTTCCTCTGGTGGATTCCATTGGCTTCACTCTTTTTTTTTAATTTCTCCAAGTTTTTTGGGTTTCTAATACCATGGTGGGAATGGAGCCCCACTCCTAAGTCAAAGTATGATTATAGTTCATGAAATTAGTATTGTTTCAGTCTTTGATGTTAGCCAGAAGAGCTCTTCACAGCACCTGCAATGTGCCCAGTAATGACTCCTTCTGCAATTCATACAGGGTTACATGTATTGGTAACATATCTAAGTATGACTGTAAATTCTTTTTCACAAGCTCCATTGCTATTGGAATTGTCTGGGTATCTTTCTTCCACATTGCCCTCATTTCTGCCTGCAAATCCTGGTATTTTATAACTTTGTGTCTCTCTGTACCTAAGACACTGTAGTTACTGGGTGTAGCAATTTAAATGCTCAATGCTACTTTTGTCTTCTTTTCATGGACTACTATATCTGGTTTTCTTGCATCTATTTTTTGAACTGTTGATAATGGGTGATCCCATGTGATATAAACATCATTTTCTATAATGCTCTGAGGCTCATGTTTCCAGTGTTTTTTACTTCAATATTATAATGTTTACACAATCCCCAATGCTACAGTCTTGCCACATTATTATGCCTTTCAGTATACAGTTCTTCTGCCATTAGTATATTACAACCAACAAGATGGGTGACTGTTTCCAGTTCTGTTTTACAAAACCTACATTTGTCTCTTTCTCCCACATGTTCAATGGACTTTGTAAACCAATGTGTGTGTGGGTTGTCTGTGCAAAGTTTGCATGTCCTCCTTGTGCTCACGTGGGTTTCCTCTGCGTGCTCTGGTTTCCTCCCACATTCCAAAGACATGCACTAGGTGGATGGGACACTCCAAATTGGCCATAAGTGTGAGTGTGTGTGCAAGTGTCTGGTGTGGATGAACAACAGTGGCAGGTCTAGCTGTGATGCCCCTCCTCTGTCAAAGTAATCCAGGAGCCTCAATCCTCACCACTGACACTGGTGAGGGATGTTCACTTGGAACACAAATAAGTACACACAGTATTTCTAGATGCAGCTCTCTGCACAAGCACAATTTCCCTTAAGACTACACAGGGAGTACACTCCCATCCTGGGGTTGGGTTACCCCCCCCTCTCTTTAGGCCCCAAATAAGACTCTGCACTGACACAGCTGTAGAGTTGAGTCCTCAGCCGTGTGTTCCAAGCCAAGTCCTCCATCACCTTATTTGTGAAACCAGTGCTCTGTGTCTCTGCTCCAAGTAGCTGACAAACAAACACACACACACACACACACACACACACACACACACACACACACACACACACACACACACACACACACACACACACACACACACACACACACTTTGAGATTTGATTTTCACACCATCATAAAGACACACACCTGGGAAAGGCTGACACAGATTTACCAGCTATGTCCCCTCTGCTCATTCTACAAGATAGATACTACCAGCAGAACACTCCAAAGCCAACTACTCTAAGGCTCTTGCAAGGGTACCCAATTATACTCAGTAAAATTAATACTAATACAAATGGTACTGTTTGACCAATTCAGCAAGGCTTTCAGGAGCAGCCACAGTGTCACCAAATAAATATAAGTACTCTAAAAGGTTAAAATATTATCTAAAAGACCAGCCACAAAAAGTTTAAATATAATAAAAGAACATGAAAATACTAAATATATATTTACAATAAACACCAGAGTTTCAATCACAGGAAATATTAAAAATAACACAGAAGGAAAGGTTCACACAGATACAGAAAAACAATACTTAACTAATCTCACTATATTTTCCTGACTGATCTAAAGAATTACTGATCCCTAGTTCACTTACTAGAGCAAGGCAAGATGAAGTGGGTGCATGGTCCTTCTTTGTCAGGTTTCACAGACTGCCCTGAGACTTCTGTGTCATCTAGTATTAAAATATGTTTTCAGTGCTGGATTACAGAATGACATCACATACATCTGGTCATCTGACTCTGGTTCCCACACTGCCCCTTTACTAGAAAGTGAACCAGAGTCTAGCACATGTATGTCATAATACACATACAGAGTTTTGTTAAGATGTGTTATAGCATCTGGAAGCTATAAAACCATTTCAAAAACTTTCACTCTTCCAGGATAGCAATTAGTGCATCCCTAAAGACAATACAGTAGGATTCCTAGTCCTGGCTTTCAAAGACATTTTGTCTGTGGCTGCAATCAGAACTGTAAGATACAATACTTATGGCCTACACCAGGTAGTCTAATTTCAGACTATTTTTCAAAGTTAGCTGGGCTGAGATTAACCTCTTCTCTTCTATTATCCTCTGTTACAATATATTAATTTTAACAGTTGCAATATAGTCTGACATAGAGGTGTATTTATTTTCTGTCCAGCAGGACCCACTATTGGTACATTTTTAACACAAGCAGCTTTACAAATATATTTTTCAGCTCAAGCATCTGCACAAATCAGTTTGATACACAAATGACACATAATTCTTTACAAAACTCCAGCAAACTATGCTGTCATATGTTATACATCCACTGCCTTACTTCTCCTGACATAACTGGCAGTACCCCACATCATTACATCTTTCCACCCTTTAAAGACTCAAGCTAGTTTCTCAAGTGACCCTGGAGAAACATTGCTTGAGAGGAATGAGCCTATCTGGGAATACAATAACCCATACCTTGTCTTGAGAACCCATCTGCCTTGGCATTGCTGACCCCACTACAGTGCTGCACTATCATGTCATATGCCTGTAACCCTAGGCTCCAGCTTAATAACTTGACATTTTGCTAGTTGGCTCAATGTAGCCATAGATCCCCCTCAGACTTCTCTTGATACCCACTGTAAATATTCAGCACCAGGGCCACCCTAGCACTATAAGACTTCATCATGTTAACATGGCACAATTTTTGCCCCTGCCTCCTGCCTAGCAGATTTCCCACATAGCTAACATCACTGATTTTTCTTATCAATTTGAAGGGTCCCTCACAAGTTGCCTGCAGTTTATTGTGTCTGACAGGAATGAGCACCATAACCTGGTGTCCCACACCATACTCTGGACCACGAGCATTCCTGTCATACCAGATCTTTTTCTGCTGTTGGGCTCCTGACAGGTTTTCCTGGGCCAAGCCCATTAGTTTGCTAAGCCTTGTCCTGAGGTTTAGAACATATGTCAGAACAGACTCCTTGTGGGATTCACACTCACCCTCCCACTCATCACAGATCAAATTTAAAGGCCTCCTCACACTATGCCCGTACAACAACTCAAAGCATGAAAAACCTGTATATTCTTGTCTACCTCTCTCTATGCAAACAGCACATGGGGCAAATATTTGTTACACTCTCTCTTAAACTGGTCTACAAATGCCCATAGCATGGCCTTTAGAGTAGAGATTAACCTCTACACAAGACTATTAGTCTGGGGATGGTACGGGGTGGTCTTAAGGTGCTTCACTCCTCAGCATTCCACAGACAAGCCAACAGGTCTGACATGAAATTGACACCTCTGTCAGTCAGTATTTTTCTCAGGAAACCTACCCTGCTGAAAATTTGTAACAAAGAATTTGCCACCTTTTCTGCCTCGATAGAGGACAGAGCCACCACCTCAGAGTGTCTAGTACCATAATCTACTACCACCAGGATATACTTCTTCCCTGTGGAACCTGGGGTACTCAGAGGACCCACAATATCCATAGCTACCCTCTGAAAGGGCTCCTCAGTCACAGGCAAAGGCATCAAAGGAGCTTTGACCTTGTCTCCTGCCTTGTCTACTTTTTGGCACTGCTCACAGGTCCTACAGTACCCTGTTACATCCCTTGCAATCCTAGGCCAATAAAGGTTCTGCATAATATGTCTCTTGGTATGCCTTATGCCCATATGACCTGCAAATGTAATGTCACAGGCTATGGCTAGAAGTGCAGATGGTAGGCTCTAGGCACTACCAACTGCTGTATTACTTCAACCTCTAGCCCTCCTTCAGGGGTCCACTCTCTGTACAGTAACCCTTTGTTCCAGTACACAGACTCCCCTTTTTCTTGAGAATCAGGTGCCTCCTTAGCTACCTCACTCAAGCTTTGTAATGAAGGGTCCGAGACCTGACCCTATCTCAACTCTATCTTTGTGACCCTTCTCAGCTTCCCTTCCACAGGAAGTCTGGTATCCTCTGACAGCACTGCCTCACTGTCAGCCTGGGTACTACCAATCACCTCTGCCCTTTGTAGTCACTCTGTCCAAGGGAACATCAGTACTTACAAGAAGCTGTGGCACACCTTCTGGCTCACTGCTACAGGGTAGCTCTCTACCTGAAATAGCTACCTCACCCGCCCTAGCTTCAGTTGTAGGGTCTGCCTGGGTCTTTTACAGGCTACCAGCTCCACATGCCTGTCTCCAAGCCTGACTGCTTGTAACTGCATGCACACAAGGTACTGCATTACATACCTCTCAACTGTACAGATTTTCACAGAATGTCCAGATTTGGCAAATTAGTGGTAAGTCATTAAAGACTGAAGTTATAAAATAAAGACAGGCATTTGAGTTTCAAACTTCATACCCTTCTGAAAATCCATGCTAATGTATAACCTGTTATTCTATCAATTTTCTAAGTTTATTAGAGCAATTTTTAAAGAATTGTCCCTATTTCTGCACTTTTGAACCACTTTTATTAATGGCTTTGTCTAGATTTCTTACTCTTAAGAGGTTGAGAGGTATATATGAATTAACATACAGCTTCGTAAGTAAAGGAAGACTTTAACTCTAATCATTGTCATTATTTATTAAGTGAAATTCTCTACTTTATCTCCAAAAGTCACCAGTTTTAGGATGGATTAAGAGGGACAGACATAGCTCTCAACTTCTTAGCACAAAAAATCTGGATAAAGACAAAAATAATGGGGGGACAAAGCATAAAAAACAGGGACAATTTTTAAATATTACTCATAAATTTAGAAAGTTGCTAGAATAAAAGGTCTTGTGTTACCATTAATTTTTCTGAAGAATATGAAGGCTGAAGCTCAAATGCCTGTAATTATTTTGGGAATTCCGTCCTCACTGATTTAACAAAAAAATCCAGAAAATCACAGATTTTATGAGGAACAGACCAAAATTAGGAGGCAAAAATTTGGACATTCTGTGAAAATCTGGACAGTTGATAGGTATGGGGACAGAGGTAAAATCTGAGCTATAAATTCAGAGACATTTGAGAGGTATGATGCCGACAACTGTCTGAAGTACCATGTTGTGTCCCAAAAATAAACAATCACCCTTCATGGTACTTGATTACTTTGCTGCATTATCAAAATCATTTCCTATCAAAACATCTGCAGGGATGTGCTCAAACACACATTCATAGCTTCATAGATTCATAAGATGATACTAGGCTATTGGTCCAGAAGCCCTTATAAGCCTAGCCAAGAATTTTGCCCCTGCTCCCTCAAAGTCAGCACATGTTTCCCCTATCCAGCAGGGACACAGGTGAGATCCCACAGGTGTATTTTCTGTTTCCCCTGTTACTGGTGGACTCTCTTGGGGTGGTTTAGGCTGCCCACCATGGGTTCTCTTGTATCCATGTGTAGCACTGGGTATCCTCTTCTTGTGCGGTGATGCCCTGCATGCTGAGTAAGATCCCCCTTTTCCCCCAGCTCATCTGCAGAGTTATACTCCTGGCCTGCCAATTTCATGTCCTCAGACAAAGTGCTAAGGGCTTGTTCCCTCATCAAATGTCTGTCAGCCTTTCAAAAGTAGTGACCTGACACTCACCCACCCATGAAAATAAATGCTTAACTCAGCCGTATATAATCACATACACTTTCATCTGCCTTACATCTATGCTCACAAAACTTTTTCCTGTAAGCCTCAGGTGTTAACATAAAACTTTCCAATAAACATTATTTAACTTTATCATAGTTTAAACAATCAATATTAGACAATTTAGAAACAGCAGTTGCAGCTTTACCATGGGGTAAGGGGATCAGGAACTGTACCCAGAGCCCTTGGTCAGCATTGTACTGTTTGCACACTCTTTCAAATATATGAATAAAAGTAACAAATCTATCACCGTCTGTAAATTGTGGAAGAATCTGGGGTTCGGTTATTCCCTTCCCCATTACCTCCATGACCCTGATGAAGAGTCAGCATCCCCTCTCACGTTGTTGTTGCTTCTCATTTTCTTCAGCCTCCAAATGCTGCAGTCTCTCTGCTGATTCTAATTCCATCTGTTTTGCCTGCCACAGTGTCTCCGCTGATTCTAATTCCAAACATTTGGCCTCCAGTTCAAGTCTATCCTGGTTACTGGTCTGAGATACAGCTGTGACTAAGGCGGAAAGCATTTCCTCTTTAGTCAGGTTGGCATGCACAAACCCTTTGGCTTCACACACCTTGGCCAAATGGTTCTTTGTCAGCATGCCATAATCCTCTGCTTACATCTTTGCCTGCTTTCCCTGATTAAAGAAAAGTAACAAAAGATAAATAAAACTGTTGTGAAAAAGAAACTGTGTATGCTTACCTTGTGACTGCTGAGAGTACGCACATCTTCAGTGACAACTACATACAGGCTACAGAAGTTCAATTAATATTTGCACCACAGCTCACCAATATGTGACATCCCTCCTCTGGGCCAGTAATCTAGGAATCTCAATCCTCACCATTGGCATGGTGAGCGACGTTCACTTGGAACAAAAAGAGATATACACACAGTATTTCCAGACGCAGCTCTCTGCACCAAGTGCAATTTCCCTTAAGAGGACAAAGGGAACACACTCCTGTCCTTGGGCTGGGTTGCCTCTCTCTCTCTCTCTCTCTCTCTCTCTCCATGCCCCAAATAAGATGCACACACAGCAGTAGAGATGAGTCCTCAGCCAAGTATACCAAACCAAGTGCTTCACCATCCTTTCTGTGAAACCAGTTTTCTCTGTCCCTGCTCCAAGTAGCTGACACACACAGTCTTTAAGATTTGATTTTCGCACACACACACACACACACACACACACACACACACACACACACACACACACACCCCTGGGAAAGGCTGGCACAGATTTACCAGGTATGCCTCTACCTTATAGTCTGGTCAGAGGAGGCAACCTGGCACAGATTTACCAGGTATGCCTCTACCTTATAGTCTGGGCAGAGGAGGCAACCTGACACAGATTTACCATGTATGCCTCCTCTGCCCAGACTATAAGGTAGATACTGCCACCAGAACACTCCAAAGCCAGCTACTCTAAGGCTGCTACAAGAGTATACAATTATACTGAGTAAAATTAATACTAATACAAATAGTGTTTGACCAATGCAGCAAGGCTTTCAGGACTGGCCACAGTGTTACCAAATAAATATCAGTAATGTCAAAGGTTAAAATATTCTCTAAAAGACCAGCCACAATGAAAAAATTAAATATTTTTAATAATAATAATTAACGAACATGAAACTATATATTTACAATAAGTAGAGTTTCAATCACAGGAAATATTAAAAATAACACAGATGGAAAGGCTCATGTCTAGAGTGTTGGGTATGTTGTTATGCCTTATGGGCTGTGGTTGAGTTGCACACTGAGTTTGTGGGCTATGTGTCATTTGGGTTGTGTTGGGGGGGGTGGAGGTTGCTTGCGTTTCTGCTTTGGAGGTCCCTGTTGCTTGGGTAGATTTTTTTTTGAGAGCCTCCTCGAATGTAGGTGTGTGTTTTGTGTTTCTATGTGTGTGTTTTGGTGTTGTAGGTTTTGAGGGACTATGTGATGAGTGTGGTGTGGTGCATGTGTTTACCTTCTCCTCTTGACTGTCTAGTCCAGTCTTAGGTGAAGAGAGCTTTGCTTCCAGTTTGGATATAAAAGTGCATCTCTCACAGGTTGTAGTGTTGGGTGGTAGGAGGAGAGGGCTGTCAGTGTACATGAGGCAATTGCTGCATTGCCCCAAGATGCCCATATTCATCAGGTAGACAGGAGAAAACACCAGGAGCTGACCCTTAGACATGCCTGGATAGGCGCTTATTTATTAAGTACTAAAAACTGTTTTCCTCTAGACAAGTGAGGAAAGTTGAGTGCTGTAGTAATATGTAGATTATTTAGTGCTTACAATGAGTTCTGAACAAGTGCTGAACTCAAAGAAACAGATTTGAGTACTGAAACTAGAAAATTGGCTAGTTCTAAGAAACAAAAGTAAGCTAGTAGGCTTCAACACGGAAAGGCTTAGGGGCTCAGAAGCTTACAAACAGTCCTGGATACAGCAAATTTGTATCTGGACTAGACAACTTATAGGAAAGGCAGGAAACAAGCTTAGAAAATATATATATTTTTGTAAAGTGGAAAGGGGAAAGGAGGAGCAGAAGCTGACTGGGTTTGCTTTCTCAAATGTTCTCCCTTGAATAGGTAGAATGAGGTAATGACACTAGACTGGGAGGAGTGTCCCAGATCAAATTTACAGTAGGGACGGGAAACTGCAAAGCCACCAAGTATAGAAACAAAAATCAGAACAAACAAACCCAACCAGATGCTTAACAACTGTAGAAAATTCTACTTAATACCTCACACACAGTGAGTAAAATAAAAGTGCTATAAATAACTCAGAAATAAGCAAAAAACAGGATACATAATGTTATATATCACAGATTGGTTAGCTCAGAGCCCTTCCTCCGACTTCCTCCAATTAGCTCTGTGTGAAATGGCAGAAACAGTCACACGTTAACTTCTTAAGTAACAAAGTTGAAACCTGAAACAACTTTAAAAAAAGCTTGAAAGAACCAATGAGGTTCTTTAATCTGTTAAGTAGACTGCTTAATGGATGAAGGGCAAGACAAGAGAGCAGCATTGACAGTGTCACCCTGGAATATGCACTTTGAATTTTTATCACTGGAATTATAATTTGTCCTTTATCATGGCTTAACTGCAAAGTGGTTTGCCACTGTTTCATGGTCACTGTAATGTAATTGATCAGAGTGCGGTGTACCAAACATTTCTGAGTACTTTTAATGTGGAATACTGTCAAATGCGTTTTCGTAGTCTATCCATGCCATACTTAGATTCTTTCCCTTTTTGCACTTCTCCATTATAACTTTATTTAACAACAAATGATCCTTTGTTCCATATGACTTTCTTTTGTTACTCTTTTGTTCTATTGCCATGATTGAGTTTTCTTCTAAATGACTATGAACTCTTGGCAGCATGAATTCCAGGGTACAGTTTATACATTATCAGAAGGCAAGTTATTGGTCTATAGTTTTTTAGGATAGCTTGCAGGTTCACTCTTAAGTATGAGTATTGTTTTTCCTGTTGTTAACCAGTTTGGTGTCTATTTGGGTATGCTTATATATATAAATAGTTCTTCCTCATGGCTAAATCTTCATGTAAAGATGTTAATTCTTTTAGCCAGATGTTAGGTACTGCATCTGCACCTGGAGTTTTTCAATTAGACGCTTTTCTTAATTTTAAAAAATAAAAAAAACACTGCCACGTACAAGAAACACAAAATATATTTTTAGCATAAAGCTTGGTTAACGAAAGCGGTAATTAAACAAGATTCCTTCAGAAATAAAAAAACAACCTAAAACCATCCTTAAATACATTCATATTAATTGGACATAATTAATCAATTATACAATTAACTGTTAATAACACTAACTTCAATAACACGGTAAAAAAGCACTACATTTGATTTCTTTCTTGACATATACTCTGCGATCCTTTAAAAAACATTTTAATATTGATAACATTGTTCCAGACGTGCCTATAATCCACAAACTAGGAAAACGAAGAAAAACCAAGCAGCAGAACACTCCCAAGATCAATTTATTCACTGAAAATAACGTAAGCGAAGTACACAACCAAGCTTTCGGTGAGCTCAGTGTCCCACCTTCATCAGACAACATTACAAGCAAACCATCATAGTTTAAATACTAAACAGTTAATTAATTAATTGAAATCAATCATGTAATAACCTATCAAGTTAAAGGGAATTTACATTTATATAGTATATAGTATTGTAAACCCAAACAAGAAACTTCCTACAGTCGCTAATTAAAACACTTCATTTACTATAAACTAATTTAAAAACATATATAAAAAATCCTATATAAAACACTAGTATGTGTGACTTACAAGTGTACTAAGTCAAAAACCTTATATTAAATTAAATTAATTTTATAAATTTTATATTAATATTAAGAGAGCATAAAAATGTGCTACTCTATTGTTTAACAGTGCTTATAAAACAAACCACATTTGCACATATTTTTTACTTTTTATATGGGTGCACATAACATATAGTGTATAAAATAAAATGAATAAAATCACTCACTACTCAAGTCCAAACATCATATCAATGCTAAAATTTCTCTTGTGTTGCCAAATGAAAACCCCAAAAAGTTTTATGAAAACTGCTACTCATCTATTGTTAGACAAAAGTTTCAAAACAGGAGCAACAGAAACGTATTCATTTAAGCCTGGGTTGACATATGCCCATGTTCTTAACTGCCAATGAAGTTCATTTACTTCCAAGTGAGTCTGCCAAGGACCACTTAAATTGTCAGTAAGTGACTTCCCTAAAACAGTAAATTTAAAACAATGCCCCGGACTGGCTAAAATATGACTAGCCAGGGCATTGTTGACATCTTGTTTGGCTATAGCGTAAACATGCTCGTAGATCCGCTGCCTAAATTTCCTTTTCATTTTTCTGATGTAGAAGGCAGGACATTTTTGACATACAGCCACATAAACAACTCCAATAGACTCACAACTGAATTTACCCATTATTTTGTATACTGTATCCCTAATTCTGACCTTTGAATCAGTAAGAATATACTTACATTGGTTACAAAAACCACACATCCTTGTTCCTGCAAAACATTGGGTCAAAGACCTCGGTTTTAATTCAAGCAGGCTTTTTAAATTCTGCCCTCTTCTGAAAGTAATTCTTGGGAATTCTCCTAATCTTTTTGTCAAGAATGTATCTTCAGTAATAAGTGCCCAACATTTATTTAGCACCTTTCTGATTTCAGAATGGTCAGCAGAATATGTACAAAAAAATCTCAAATCAGATTCATGTGAATAAGCACTAACAGGGCTTAGTGTAAATGAAATTGAAGATTCAGTGGCGTCATCCAAACCCGTGTTTTCAATGCATAATATAGGTTTGTAGACACCCACTCTTCTTTTAGTAATAACCTCTGCTTTGATGTCATTTAATAACAAACCAGGGTACCCTCTGTTGGCGAACATACTACTTAAAAGTTCACATTCATGCAAGAAGTCTTCGAATTCCGAGACCATCCTGGCCGCCCTTACCATCTGGCCCTTGACTATGGCCTTCTTTTGGTGACCAGGATGGGAACTCGTGAAATGCAGGAATGCGTTAGAGTAAGTAGGCTTACGGAAAATAAAACTCTTATACCTAGATTTCAATAAATCCTTCTTGATAAGAATATCAAGAAAGCTGATAGTTGATTCTTGCAAATTATGTGTAAATTCTAAAAAAGGTGTCTTCTTTGTAAGTGATTCTAAGAAATTAGGTATAACAGAGGGGGAAGCCTTCCATATGAAAAACATGTCATCCTGGTACCTAGTGTACCAGGTGACAGAAGACTTAAAGCAAGGGTCGGTAAATAAGAAGTTCCTTTCCCAGTAGGCTAACACTCCATTAGCGAAACATTGTTAAACAATAGCACAAATAGCACATTTTTATGCTCTCTTAATATTAATATAAAATTTATAAAATTAATTTAATTTAATATAAGGTTTTTGACTTAGTACACTTGTTTAAGTCACACATACTAGTGTTTTATATAGGATTTTTTATATATGTTTTTAAATTAGTTTATAGTAAATGAAGTGTTTTAATTAGCGACTGTAGGAAGTTTCTTGTTTGGGTTTACAATACTATATACTATATAAATGTAAATTCCCTTTAACTTGATAGGTTATTACATGATTGATTTCAATTAATTAATTAACTGTTTAGTATTTAAACTATGATGGTTTGCTTGTAATGTTGTCTGATGAAGGTGGGACACTGAGCTCACCGAAAGCTTGGTTGTGTACTTCGCTTACGTTATTTTCAGTGAATAAATTGATCTTGGGAGTGTTCTGCTGCTTGGTTTTTCTTCGTTTTCCTAATATTGATAACATTGTTCAGTCCAGGGGGTTGGTCAGCTCTCACATTTATTTGCCACTTGGTTTCCCTCTGTTCCAAATAATTTTTGAAACCCCCCCCCCCCCCAAGACTCATTTTCATAATAGTGAATTGAGAACTGTGATGAAGGGCTTATGTGACAATAAAAACATCCGCATCATGAAAAGTGATAAGGGGGGCATGTTGGTGCTCATGGTTCAAAGTGTATCAAAGTGTATATACTGAGAAGATAGAGTTGATGTTATCTAATGAAAATGAATATAAAGAAGTCACCAGCACTGACATCCACAGATGTTATAAATACCCCCAAAATTGGGGTTTTATTCAGCATTCCAAAGACCCTCCCTTTAGGCCAATTATATCAGCCCCGGGTTATGTCACTGAAGGTATTTCCATCATGGTTGACAATTTTTTACAACCATTTGTACACAGTATGGATTTCTTTTTTAAGGATTCCTGGAACTTTCTGAACAGTATCAGAGAGTTCAGTGAGACAGTCATGTTTGATCCTGACAGACATATTTTATTGACCTTAGATATTGTTTCATTATATGCGTGCATACTATAGGACCAGGGCATTGAATATGTTAGAGCTTATTTATGCGATCATGCAAAAGTGAACACCACCAGTGTGAATTTTTATTGCAATTTATTAGATATCATTCTAAAAAAATCATTATTTTTTGTTCAACAACAAATATTACAAGCAGATTCACGGTATAACTATGGGTTCACCAGTAGCTCCTTCATTTGCTAATATTGTCATGGGATGGTGGGAACAACTTATTCTGAGCACCTACAAATATAAGTTTCATATTGTATATTGCAAGAGATTTATTGATGACTTAGTGTTTATCTTGGAAGGTAAATCTGAAACTGTAGAATCTTTTGTTATGCACTTAAATACCACTTCTCATTTTTTTAAATTTACAGTGGGAGATATTGGTACATCCATAAATTATTTAGATGTAAATTTAAAATGGGACAACAAGAGCAACAAATTCATCAGTAAAATTCACAGAAAAGACACATACATGAATAGTTATTTACATTATTCCAGTCAGCATCCCAAATTCATAAAAAATAATATTCCGAAAGGACAATTCATCAGAGCCAGTAGAATGACTACATAAGATCATTCACTGACTGAGGAATTTAAACACATTAAACAATTGTTCTTGGTTAGGGGATATGATGAGACAGTACTGGAGCAACAGATTCAGTATGTCTGGTACAGGAGAGATACATGGTATCCCCCTGTTTTGAAGAAGGCACTTGAATTAATTCCAGAAGGAAACAATTATGTACAGCCTAATGAGAGACATTTATGTTTTGATATGCCAATGACCATTGATGCTGGCATTATTAAAAATATTATCTTCAAAAATTGAAAAATAATAGAGGGGAATTATGACTTGTTAAAGAGTGTAGGTTACAAACCCCAGTTCATGTATAGAAATGAATATAATTTAAAATCTTTATTTGAGAGAGGCACAGCTACCTCCATCAGAAACAAGACATTCACTACTAGATCACAGGAGATGTACAAATGTCATGAATGTAGTATGTGTAGATACATCTTAGAGGGGCCTTATATAGAATTGTCACATATTCCTTTTACATGTGAAGTGTCCCTTCACTGGAATGGTATGAGTCAAGGAGTGGTTTATATTGCTGTATGCAACAAATGTCAAAAATTTTATGTAGACATGACAACTAGAAATGTGTTTGCCAGAATGGAAGCATGTTAACAGCATTAAAAAGAAGGATGAAAAAATGCACTTTACAGACATTGCATAGAATGTGGAGGTTTTACCAAGTTTCTGTTTTCTGTCCTGGAATAGTGTGGAATGAGTCTCAGAGGGGGGGCGTTTCAAAAATTATTTGGAACAGAGGGAAACCAAGTGGCAAATAAATTTGAGAGCTGACCAACCCCCTGGACTGAAGGATGTTATTAATAGTAAATGTTTTTTAAAGGATCACAGAGTATATGTCAAGAAATAAATCAAATGTAGTACTTTTTTACTGTGTTATTGAAGTTTGTGTTATTAACAGTCAATTGTATTGTATAATGAGCGTATTTAAGGATGGTTTTAGGCTGTGTTTTCTTATTTCTGAAGAAGTCTCCATTGACGAAAGCTGTAATTAAACAAGTTTTACGCTAAAAATATATTTTGTGTTTCTTGTACGTGGCAGTTTTTTTTAAATTTTTTATAGTTGTTTTGAACCACGCACTTTCCAGTTTTATTGTTTTTGTGTTGTGCTGCCATGTCTGAAACAAACAATGATCCTTTGATGGATGTCAGCATTTACAGCATTCAAGGAACCCCAGAACAGAGTTTAACTCATGCTCTTTTAAAGACTATGGAAGATATACAAAAATCTTTACAAGTGTTGCTGAGTGAGCGTTCCTGAGTAGAATCCACATGTCCTGGGTCTGAGGTCAAAACAGACACTGTCATCGAGGTGAATACCAAAGGACAGACTGCTTTCCTTACCAAGAAACGTGATGTCATGGAGGAGAGGGCTTTAAAGCCAAGTAAAACGTATGCAACTATAGCAGCGGTTTTGAACAATGGTGAGTATCCATTTACAAATACTAAAATATTTGTTGACCCAGCAGAACTAACTTTGCATAGGGAACAATGTGACATTTTAAGCAGGTTTCTTAAAAGATACAAAAGCATAGACATTGAAAATAAATATTTTCTGAAATGCATAGAGTTGGGCATTGCGCCTAACAGACTTAGGTTTTTTAAGTGTCCTAACAGAGTTTCTGATAGAGACTCCTTTTTTGGCACTTTAAAAGAATTTTTTAATGAAGCTGGCATCAAGTTCTTGGGTTTGCTGGTAGAACATAATTCAAAAACCATGACAGAACTCAAAGAGGAAATTTTGAAGGTGGAACAAGACACTGAGTTCAAATTCCACTTTCAGTTCAGTGACAGAACTGAACATGCAGTCATTATGGAAGACATCAAACAGGCTGAGAAATTATTGATTCAGAGAAAGAACAACAAGTTAGACTGTGATCTAACAGCCTATGAGACTGATACTGCGTATACCATCTCTGCAAACAACAGAAACACCAATTTTTCCACTTTTGGCAAGAATTTTCGTAATTCTAAGCCAGTCCACATTAAGCAACGTGGAGAAAAGTTTTCAAGTTCATCAGTGGAAGTGATGCATGGTGGAAACACTGGCATTTGTCAGGACAATCCAAAAATGACTGTTGGCAGTTCCAATGGCGATATCATGCGTGAATCCACCACGTATTGTGATAAAACTGACAATTCTGCCTTGGAGGAAGAGAAAAAGAGGGAGTTGGGCACCAGACCCAAACGTTTTTTAGTTCCAGAAAAGGAACAGAAGACAGTGAAAACAAGACTCATGACGACACGGAAGAAAGGTCGGTTGGCATGCGACTCATCAACAGAAAATGAATAAGGTACAATAGAGACATTAAAGACATTTTAAACTTGTCTAGTTTCAATTTAAATTTGCACCGTGTATGCTTGTTATGTTTGGGTATTAATTTTGTGCCTTCCAAGAAGGCGGATGTCAGTAGTACCATTCTTGATTTAAAAAATACACTAGAAAATTGAATTTCAATTACTTATGTCCAATTAATATGAATGTATTCAAGGATGGTTTTAGGCTGTATTTTCTTATTTCTGAAGAAGTCTTGGTTGACAAAAGAATTAATTAAACTAGTTTTATGCTAAAAATATATTTTGTGCTTCTTGTACGTGGCAGTGTTTTTTTATTTTTTATAGTTTTTTTGAACCGTGCACTCGTCTTAATTTTATTTCAGTCTCTCTGGTCATTAATTCATCCCATTTCATGTCCTGTACATTTGAACTTCTTTTCTTTCTTTTACTTCTTCTATCTATTTAGCATCTTTGTTATGTTACACAGGATTTTCATAGATATTTCTCCAAAATGTTATCTATAGCTTCTTTTTTTGGTGGTGTTTCGATTCCTTTTTGCCTTGTTTCTCAATTATCTATAAAACTTTTGTGGGTCATCAATCTATTTATCTGCATATCTTTTAAGTTTTTCTGCTTTCTGCCTGTACTGATATTTTCGGTTTATTATTTGTGATTGGGCATGATAGATGCTGATCTGTTCTGATACTGTGCATCACTTTTATCACATCTATCTTTCTAAGTATTTTTGTTGACCTGTTCCCTCTTTTATACTCTTTTAACAGTGACACTTCTTGTCTTAATTTCTTTATAGTTTTCTCTATTTGATACTCACAGGATGGTATTTGATTTCTCCCTTTCATTTCCCTTACTGTCCTGTTTTTTTTGGTAAGACTATCTGTTATTAATTTAGCTGCACAGTAATATATCCTATTTACTTCTGTTACATCACATGAATCTCAATGAACAGTCATAATTACTGTGTTTATTTGTTTTATTAAACTTCTAACTTTTTGGGTTTTATTGACTTTCTGTAATCCATTTCTTTCATTGATCTTAATATGTCTGTCCGTCTCCATTAAATCAAGCAACTCTTCTCTTAGATCATTTTCTTCTAAACTTACAGCACGTTCTTTGTTTTCCATTTCATGTGGACATTCTACAGAATGTTCCAGAACATCTTCCTTTGCCACATTTTCTTCAGTTTCATCCTATGTCATCCGTTGCTCTTTCATACAGGAAGTCACTGGCCTATCCCTCCATAATATTGACTGCGTCAGAGTTGCCACAGTTTCCTGTTCCTTCCCTTCCTGTGCAACTTCAACTGAATTTTTGTACTGATTTCCTAAGGAAGGCTCCAAAGTATCTTCATATGGCAAATCATCAGATGTTTCCTGCTCCACTGGTTTCTCCTAAATTTTGGCAATCCATTGCTCTATCCTGCTGTAGTGTTATCAGAGTTAGATTTTTTGCTCTAAATCTTTCATTTTGCAGGTAATCCATAAACTCAGTTTCTGTTTCCTTAAGTTCTTCATTACTAATCCTCTTTTCTACTTTTCCTGTTTCTTATTTTTTGTATTTTAAAATTTTCCACATCCAGATGCCTTTGCCTATATTTCTCTTCAAATATATTTGGTGTTGTTCTTTTTGTATTGATTGGTTTTGCTTTCTCCTCTGCATAAATATTCTACTATATTAAATCTATTTTTCTTTCCCATGTCCATATTTCTTCAGACATCTCCTTCTTCTCCTGTTTCTCCTTACTTGGAGAACTCATTCTTCCATCATGCTGTGATATAACCTATGTTAGACTTTCTACATTAAATGCTTTACTTCACAGGTATTCCATAACTTCAGCAAACTTTACTAATCTTCTGTTCTACATTCCATCTTTGGGATCTTATTTTTGTACTGTGAAATTTTCCATATCTGGATGCCTTTGCCCATATTTTTCTTTGAATATCTTTGAGACTGTTTTTTTTTTTGCATTAATTAATCTGACTTTCTCCTTTGCATAACTATTGTACCATATCATATCTCTCTTTCCCATGTCCATATTTCTTTTTTATACCTTTCAAAAATCAGGAGATTTTATTATTTATTTATTTTTTTGCACTTCTTCGGTCGCTTCTTTTTCCAAACGGCTTAAGGTTTCTTGGTCTATATAGTGTTTTTCATAAATTTGTTGTATTAATGAACACACATTTTTATTTGAAGCTTCTGACAGTTTAAATATTTTTATTTCCTGTAATCTCTCTCTTTCTTAATCTTTTAGTATATCTTCTGCCTGGAAATTCTGGACTTCATGCATAATAGTAAAAATACATTGTCCACTCTATCATCTTAAAGGCTGTATTTGACCTATCAGTTTTTGTGGATTACTACTTCTTTGTACAGCAGGGGAGGGGGTATCCTCCCCCTGAGCCTGGCCTAGCCCCATTGCAGGAATGTTTCTGTGTCTTGAGGATTTTACACTGTCATTTTTTCCAGTCCTGGCACCAGTGCACCTACCAGGATTGTGCACATTTTTTTTTAACCTAGGTCTTGTGCACCCAGCTGTCATTTTTATTTCTTAACCTACTTCTGTCCATGGTATGTGCTATATAAAATACAGTCTATATATCAGTGTCATCGTAGTGAGATTTTGTGAAAAACAGGGTCTACTTCATGAATGTACTCACCAAGATTTGAGGATGAATTAAATTTCAGCAATACTACTCTCCTTTATTTACGGATTTATCATCTCTCCATTACCTTGAGGATTACAAGATTATGTGGCAAGCCTTTCCAAGTCCAGCACATCATTCTTCCACTAGCAACAGGTACTTTAGAGCAACATCATTGCCAGCCTCTTCTAAGACCTGAATTACTCCTGTTGAGTCTCACTTCAAGCTCCAGTTTCCTGAAGTCTATCCAGTAACCTCCTGATTTTGGTACTGATGTTTATAGCATTTTTCTTAGTCACTACCTTGACCTTGACCTCTGTGTGGGTTAACCCCTACCTCTGAATCAGGGCCATTACTTTGTGTCAACTTCTGTCCTTTTGGGTCCAAGGTCAGTTATTTCCACCCCAAGCTTGGACTTCTGGCATTCGACGGAAGGGCTTATGATCCTGACCTTCAGCTTTGGGATATTGAGGTTGCCCCAGACTCACAAACTACTCTGTCTACTCCCTTGGCTATGGGGTCCTTATAAGTCCTAATGCCAACTAGACAAGTATCCCTGTATCAGGCAATGCATGAGATAATTCAGTCAGTATTCACCCTTGGGTATACCTTCTCCTGAACTAGCTTTGCCATTCCTGTTCTTCCTGGACTGAGAGACAGGAAGACCTTTATAGGATAACTCCTACATAAAAGCTGTAGAAATGTCTGCCTCCCTGTACCTTCACAGCCCAGGGTAGTAAAGTAGGAAGATAGTAAGAAGATGCATGATCACTTCTCTGTAGTGTCTCCCACCCCTGACAATGATGTGGATGATTCCTGTACCTTTCCCCTTGTGTCCCCATTTTTTGTATCTTGTCATTTTCTTGTAGCTGTCAACTTCATGGGTCAGGCCAAGCTGTGTATGGACATGTTCAGTCAATGTACCCTGATGCCTCATGAAATGTGTGTCAATATACTGACAACTGAAATGGTATTTTGCTGTTAGGGAAACCATGCTGTGACCTTTTATAGCCCTAAACAATGCCAAATTCTCCCTCAGAAAGATTCCCCCATTTCCCCTTATTCCAAAAATCAATGAGAAAGACAAGAGTGCAAAGTCAAATTAATCTTGGCTCTGGCAAGTGTGGTCCCCCCACCCCCACTTTGACCTCATATCTTGGATACACTCGTCCAGCTGAGAGCAGGCAAGAGTTTTCTGTCCCACTTTTCTGGATAGTTTCACATGAATTTCATTCTCTGAGGTTAACTGTGTGCTTTCCATTTCCAGTGATGGCCAAAGGGACTCTTCAGACCCATGGAGGGTAGTCTAGATCCTGGATTTAGTTGGGAGACAGGACACCAGAGGACCAGTGGGTTTGATTCTTAACTTGGCCCAAATAACTGATTATTCTAATTTCTTCTGTTCCAGAGTATTTTGCTCAAATTTTGACTCTTGAGCTCAGCTTTTTTATTTAAAATATATTTAGCTGCCATATCCAGTTTTCATCAAGGGACTAATTATTTTTCTTTAGCTTTCTTGAATGTGTGCAAGACATTCCTCCAGAGAGTCTTTCTTCTCTGTCTTCCCATCAGATTTCCTGTCCCCCTTGGTATCTTTATAATGTGATGGAAAACCTAACTGCACCTACTCTTGAAACAGCTTCTTCAGCAGGTTTAAATGAATTACCCAGAAAACCTTATTCTTAGCAGCTATAATTTTTGAGTAGAGACAGTCATTTGCAGGCATTAAGTGTTCATCCAATGTATCTGGTCTTCTATAGGAACAGGGTTTCTTTCATCTTTTATGCCTTTGTCGCATGTAATATAAACTGATCTGGTCAACATCCATTTTTTTCACCAAACTGCTCCAATGAAAGAGAGTATTTGCTACAATATGTGGATGTCTACAAGCAGTTTGGGTATTATTTGGGCTAAACAAAATTCTGCCAGGAAGGATTCTCAATTGCTAATAGGTAAGTAGTAGGCAATTAGTCTGCAGACCATTACAAGCCTAGCCACAAATCATTTTCATAAGTTCCTCCGGTCTTATGGAGGGGAACGACAATATAGATTGGGGAGAATTTGAGGTTGTCCATCCAATTTTTCTATGTGTACATTAAAGATGGCAAGAATGGCATGTATTGGACGTTTGTTTGTTTCTTAGATGAGGGTTACATTGGGATAAGATTCTGTCAAGCTAATATGTGTCTCTTTATCTGCTGATGAAGGTTTAGTTCCCTTCAGCTGGGTATTTGTGGTGACATTTTTTCTTTGAGGGAATAGGAGATCAAAGACAGCTGAATTTTCATGGCTTAAAAGGCTAGACACAGGTTTCCATGTAGGAGTATATAAGACACTAACTGCAGAGACAGGACTTCCAGTCTGTCCTGATGACTAACTTTTGAGGCCACTAATCTTTTTTGTTATGAACCTCTGAGGTCTTTCAAGATGAGTGATACAGTTAGACAAATACATTTCGAAAGATGCATTATATGCAGTACTCAACCGAATGAAATATGAGTAAAGCAGAATTAATATTTCTTTGGCTCTAGTGGAAATGCCTTTGAAAATTAAATGATCCAGACAGGTTTGCCAAACTACTCTGTGGGTACGATGGTCAAATAATAAGGAATTGTTGACAAGAATGCCTAGATGATACTTTATGACAGTATCTGATTTTCAGGGTATGCCACCTATATGCTACGTGAACTATGCTACATGTTTTACATTTAATTTGAGAGCATTGTTCTTGTACTAATTGTTAGCATGGTCTAACTCACGTTGGAGCAGATGTGAGATAGTGGAAGACCGAATGACAACACCCAGTTTATAGCTGTCTTCAAACTTAGATAACCAGAGGCTGGGAGTGTTGGCCTGAAGGTCTGAGAAATGGATGCCAGCTAGGAGAGAGTCCAACAGTGAACCCAGTGGTACATCACTGGTATGTTTTTGCTTTCAAAAGTGGTACCTACAACACTAACCACATAGATCCTGTCAGACAACTAGTTAGCTGTCCACCTCACAACATAAGAATTTACATTCAGATTTACAAGTCTGTCAATAATGCCTGCATGGGGAATAGTGCCAAAGGCCTTGGTCAAATCCATATATATGCTGCATGTATTGCATAACTGCTAACCACTACTTTGCTCACTTTTTCAAAGAAATTACTGAGGTTTTAGAGGCAGGCCCTTCCTTTGACAAAGCTGACTTGATGGGGGTGGAGCCCCAGGGTTAAGAGACTTTCAACATCCAGATTAATGAGGGCTGAGATAATATGCTCCATACATTAACGTATAAGGCTAGTGAGACAAATAGGTCTGTATTTACCATGGTCTATGGTTGGGCCGCTCTTCTGTAATGGCATTACAGTGGCTGTTTCCAGGTTTCTGTTATGTAATCAGTGGAGAAGTTTAGATTAAAAAAGTTACATAGAGGTTTAGATGGGCCATATTTGGTGCTGATTTAATCAGACAACCTGGTATATTATCGTGGCCCTTAGATGAGTGCTAAGATTACTTGTTTCACAGTGATTAAAGGGAGTGACTAGGATTTTGCAGTCTGAGGAATAGTCATTATCTATAGATGGAGTAAACATTTCCATTAAATTAGTCAGCTAAGATATTAGCTATTTCCTTTGAGTCAGAGTATACAGTGTTATTGTGGACTACCTCCAAACATTGTTAGGTGTTAGTTTTTAACTTCCTGACATAAAGAAAGAAAGATGTGTAGTTATTATTGGTTTTAGTGGCCATTTTAAGTAATGCCCAGCTTTAAGCTTTCTAACGATACCTTTAAGCTCTTTACTAGTTTGCTAAATATGCTCTTAAGGTAGGTAGAATGAGATCTCTTATACATATTAAACATTTTTTTCTCTTGTCATATAACTTATTTATACAAGTATTTCACCATAATGCTATGATTTTAAATTTCTCAATATATCTAATGTGGATAGAAACTGCCTTATCGGATGGCTCAGTGGTGCCGCGGTAGCATTGTCACTTCACAGCAAGAGGTTCTCTGGATCGATTTTCAGCTGGAGTACCTTTTGTGCAGAGTCTGCATGTCCTCTTTGTATTCGTGTGAGTTTTCTCCGGGTACTCTGGTTTCTTCCCATGTTACAAAGACATGCATCTGGAGTGTTTCTCCCCTGGCCTCTGCTGAAAATTGGCTTTGTTAAAAGTCGGACTTTCCCTGTAAACAAATGTAAAATAAATAAATAAATATGTGGGAATAGATGTCAGAGGTATAAGTAGCATCTTTAGCAGAAGGAGCCATTGGAGGATGATTACAGTGGAATAATCAAGTCATCAAGTAATTTTTTGGCAAAGCAGTTGGGGCAAGAAGTTTCTACAGCCAGTCTTTTCGCCTCACTGTCACAATGTATTTTCTGTTACAAGAAGCATGAGAACTCCATGCCTTTTTTTAAACAAAAACATATTTATTGAATTATCACTTATGCCATAAAGCAATCATACATTTATATAAATGAAAACATATAGTCTTCTAAACAGTCATTGTCAATCAGACATTACATGGTTCATTCAATTTCTGCCTTCCCTTAAACCTTATTCCTCCACCAAAATATTATCATGTATGTTTTGTTCCCACAATTCTCATTTTTTCAATGTAATTTGTTCCTGCCCTTTTCTAAAGATTCCACTTGCAGTTCTTTTATCTCTATTACTATATTCACTACCTCTAATACAGCTGGTTCAGACTTTGATTTCAATTTTCTAGTATCTGCTTTTTTTGGCAGCCACCAAATTAAAATTAGCAAGGCCTTACTATGTCTAGGGAATTTAGATACTATATCACAGCGCAAAAAAATAATTTTCTTAGTTAAATCAATTTGCTCACCCATTATTTCTGACAGAGTAGTTTGTGGGGAATTTTTTAAGTCTCCCAAATCATTACACTCCCAAAAAATATGCTCTGAATTACCTCTGTCATCCCCATCACACCTCCAACATTCACATCTGCCTGAGGAAAAATTCTTTATAGTCTGCTTGGTGAATAAAAATACACATTCAAACACTTCCATGCAAAACCCTTAAATCCTCTAGAAATATTTGCGAATTTGGGAGCATAAGTATGTCTTCACATTGTTTCTCTGTGAATTGCTTATGAAATCTCTTTTCCCAATGCTTTCTAACCTCTTCTGATTAATTGCTATACATATCATTCAGTATATTTTATAAGCCCTATTAATTATTAATTTTTAACAGCAGCTTTTGTTTAGATTCTGCTAAATACTATACAGTTATGGTCCTTCACTTAGTATTCCCCTATTCATTTCTGTTTGCCTATACTCTGATATCTATCCTTGATAGGGAAGGCAATCTCTAGCCTGCAGTCCAAGAGTATTCTTGGTCTATTCCCATTCTATTACCTTTCCCACTCTAATTATTTGCTCCCAATACCATGGTTTATTTGCAAGTTTTCTCCAGTAAATTCCAGCCCCCGTGTTGCCTATTCTCTGTACCCTAATTGTAGTCATCCCTATTGGCAGTATCCCTTTTCTCCATTCCTGTGTTGACTTAGTTCTTAGAATGCTTTCTTCTCCTTTAAGAATACATTATTCTGTATGGTTATTGTTATTCTCCTTAAGGATCTGCATCCAAAATCCCAGTCTCTCATTTCTTGAGCTTCACCCCTTTTTCATCATCATTCCTCTACACTTTGAATTATGTCTTTCTGCCTGTGCTACATATAGGAGACTTAACTATGTATCTCTGAAATACCCCTTCATATCAAGCAATTATAAACTGCTTATTTCTATTGAAAGGATCAACTTATCCCACTTAACCGTTGCCCTCTTCCTCTCTCAACTCTTTATTAATTACTATCTACAACTTCTCCTCTATTTATTTATTTATTTATTTCATTTTGATGACCGGGGAGGTCCACTGGGCCAAGAAGAGCCCATTTTCAGTGGAGGCCCAGGGAGAAAAGCTCCAATGACAATTACAAATGTACACAAAGCATTGTAGTCATCTACATCAGGCTGAGAATACAATCAAATACATTTGAATGATATGAGGTAGAATACAAGCAAGCAAAGAATACAAAATAATAAAGTCATTTTTGGCATTTTGTCTATACAAAGTTAGATACATTTACTGAAATAAGAATTTAAATAAGAGTGGCTGTACGAACCAAACACAAAACAACCAAGAACCAATATAGCACGCTCTCAATGCCACCACAAATACATTGTCCTTCCAGTATGCTCCTCATCTGATTTCTAGGATGATAGCGACTATTTTCTCTTTATAGATGTGAGTTATGAAATGCATTAAATGTTATGTGTATCTTTAAATAATGTGAACCAACTGTAATTTTTTATTGGTTCACACCCAATGGCGCCTTTTTTGTAAGGGTATTTTAAGGAAATTAAGTAGTAGTATGGCATTCTGATGAAGTCCACGTTTATGGTAGATGAAAGCTCTACATCTTACTGCTATACTAGTTTTTAGGCTTTTATTTTATTAAACTTTGTTTATTTCACCAGCTGCTTGTAAAGTGTGGTTGGATTTGTGGTGACATTGAGAGCATGCTATACTGGTTTTTGGTTGTTTGGTGAAATAAGAATTTATAACATAATAAACCAAGGGTCCAGCAGAAGATTGTCCAGTGGTGGTTAATAGGTGTAGTAATTAGAAAAAATAATGGCCTGAGATTAGTGATGAGCAGAGTTTGGGATGAGAAGAAGTAGGAGTAGCTGGGAAAGGAGCCGAGAGTAGTTAGTGGGGGGAGGTTATGTTGGAGAATGGCATGGACATGTCCATTTTGAAGATAGATAGGAGTACAAGAGAGATTTGAAGTTGGTGTGCTTTGGGGTATTTTCAAGGGAGGGAGGGAGGGAGAGAGTTCCATAGTTTAGCTATGGAGTATGACAGCAGGAGGCAGCCAGGGGTCATGAGGGTTTGTAGATTTGTAGGAGGTTTGATTTTCTGATCTGAATGAGTGGTTAGGAATATAGGGGGTTAAGGCAGTAGCGAGAGAGGGGCAGCTGGAGGGCTTGAAGATAAGCTTATGGGCAGTGGTGAGTTTAAGGAAGTTCAGGTAATTAGGTAGCTTGAGCCATTGCAGAGTATGGATAAAATGGCAATGATGACATGCATTTTTAGAATTGGTGCAAATTTGCTTATTTTGTTGTAGCAGGATTCTAGTTTGGATTGTAGGCCAAGTTGGACATTGGTTAGCAGAGGAGCGTTGTACATGAGAGAGGGGAGAATGTAGCAGGAGGCTAGGGTCTTTCTGGTCGAGGATAAGGTAGCAGTTGTGTCTGTACAGGTGTCCTAATTTTTGGTGTTTTTTTTGATAATAGTTTGGATATGGGTGTTGAATTTTAGGTGTGCATCAATGATGACACCGAGCAGTTTAGTGTCTGCTACAATTTCAATGGGGCTGTTGTTCTGGCTGAGTATAGTGAAGGAGTTTTTGTTGATAGAGGGAGAAAAGATCATCAGTTTAGTTCTATGTGCGTTTAGGGCCAGGTGATTGTTTTGCATCCAGGTTTCTGTTTTAAAGAAAGCTGACTGAGTTTTTAGAAGTAGGTCAGAGGGGGAGACTGCAGAGCAGATGACTGTTAAATTGTCCGCATACTGGATTAGAGAGGAATCAGGAATGGTGTGGTCAAAGTTATTGTTAAATATATTGAAGAGTAGAAGGCCTAGGACAGAACATTGGGGCACACTGGTGGGGGTGTGTAGGAAGGAAGAGGTTGAGGATTTCCATTGTATAGCTTGCTGTCATTCAGAGAGGTAACTAGAGAACCAGGCTATGGTGGAAGGGAAGAGATTAAGAGAAGAGAGTTGAGATAGGAGTATGGGGTGAGAGACAGCATCAAAGGCTTTGGATAGGTCTAGGAAGAGGGTAGGTATGATTTTGCCAAAGTCACAAACTTGATTAATGGTCTCAAGAAAGGAGAGGAGGGCAATCATGGTACTGTGGCCAGGGCAGAAGCCATGTTGCTTGGGGGTAAGAAGGTTATTGTGTGTTAGGTATAGCATCAGTTATGAATTAATACATTTTTCTAGGATTTTAGAGAGTGGGGAAGGAATGGTAATAGACCTGAAATTGGTGATGTCGGTGTTTTACCTCCCTTATGGAGTGGATGATGCATGCATGTCACCAGATAGAAGAGACATAGGATTCTTGGATGGACCTGTTTATTAAAATGGATATGGGAAAGACAATACTGTCAGCAGATAATTTGAGGAAGGATTATGATAAATTTTCAGGTGCATTACGGCAAGGTTTAAGTTGGAGGAGTAGTTTTTTTATTGTGCTTGTGGGGATGGTTTTAAGTTGAAGGAGGGGGAAAGTGTTATGTGATCAGAGGGATGGGGAACTGGTGGGGTTGAGTTTGGGGGGGGGGTGAGGGAAGGTGGAGGATAGTTTGGCTATACAATCCACAAAAAAAGGAGTTGAATAGAGTAGAGTGGCTGTTTCAAGATCGGTGAGGTTGGGGTTTGGACAGAGGTTTTCTTTATTTCCCGGGTGGAGGAGGAGGGAGGAGATGGTGTTCCAGAATTTTCTAGGGTTGGTTGAGTGTTCAGATTGAAACTTGGAATAATATGCTTTGTGGTCTCTAGTTATTAGTTTTTTTTACAGAGTTGTGGAGTTGTTTGAATTCTAGTAGGGTGTTAGGGTGTTTATTGCTTTGGTATTGCTCCCATTTTTTGTCTCTTAGGAGCATAGTTAATTTAGTTTCTTTTGATATCCAGGAAGTTCTTAGAGCAGCAAGGTTGTTGAGTAGGTTTAAGAAGGTTTTGTTGAAGTAGGTGATGGCATTGTCAAGGGGCAGGGTTTTAAGGGGTGCAGTCTATTTGTTTTTAGACAGTTGGAGAATATTTGAGGATTAAAATTGGAGATGTTATGAGTTTGAATGTAGTGATGTTGCTTTTGAAGAGGACAGGGGTGATGGTCTGCGAAGGCTGGCAGGTGGTCGCTAAGAGGGTCTGGAAAGATTCCTGAATTTGAGATAAGGTTAGGATGGAATGCTAATATATAGTAAAGAGGCTCCATCTTTGCTTGGTCTGGTAGGAGAGTTTATTAGTTGGGTGAAGTTAAAGAGGTTGACTGTTTGAGAAGGGACTGTTCATGTCACCTAGGATGTAGGTTTCATTTTTAATATTAGAGGAGAACCAGGAGAGGATGTTGTCTAGTGTTAGGATATTATTGCCTGGGGGCATATAGAGGACAGCTATGCATATGGATTTTTGATTACTGATTTTTAGAAGAGCCATAGTTATTTTGGTGTTGGCAAAGTTTGGAATGTGATCACTGTATAAATGGTATGGGAGGAGGAGCAGATAACGGCTACACCTCCACCTTTCTTGCTAAGTCTGTCATTGCAAATAATTTGGTAGCCAGGTGGTAGAATTTCATTGTCTTTTATGAAGGGTTTAAGCCAGGCCTCCGAGATGGCTACTATGTCAGAGTGGTTATGGGAAAGCCAGGCATGGAGGTTAGGGATTTTATTTCAAAGGCTTTGGGCATTGACTGTAGTGAGGCAAATAGATTTGGGAGTGTGAGGGTGTGTGGGAGGGGGAGTAGTGGTTTGTGCAGTGGTAGTGGGCCCAGGGTTGGGATGGATGTCACCGGAGAGTGAGAGGAAAATTTGGTAAAGAATGTGTGTAAGATAGTCTAATGTGGAAGGAGACTTTAAGTAGTGGTAGGGAGTGGGTTTGTTGGTGTGAGGTTGGAGAGGTGTGTTATGAGAGGGTGGGATAGGTAGGATTTTGTGCTTGAATAGTAGGGCTTGGTTAAAAGAGTAGAGTTCATGAGTTATAGAGGAGAAGGGTGGTGTGGGAATTTGCTGGAAATTGGTTATGCAATGTAATAGTGAGGTATGGGAGGAGTTAGGGAGTTGTGTAAGATAAGTAAGGGAAGTTAGCAGGGCTGAGAGGACTGTTTAGCCTATCAGATATGGTTTGGTATGGGGCACTGTTTAGTTTCAGGGAGTGACTTTAAATATGGTATGTGTGAGATGGGATAGGAGTTGAGTGATTGGATAGTGGGAGATGTGGGAGGTGTTAGGGATGAATAAATGTACAGACAGTGGGGACAGGTGGGAATTGGGGGCAGGGTAGGGGAATTGAGTGAGCCAACAGGGCAAATGGAGTGGGCAGAGCCCCCCAGCAGAGGTGAGTGAAAAACTATCAGTGACTGCCAGTAAGTGTAAGTAGCAGTTTTTGCCAATAGTTATGTTAAATTTATGCCTTTTGCTGAAACTTAAACTTCCCAGTCCGTTACATTATCTAAGCAGCAATTTGAAGATGACTGGCTAGTGGCTTGAGAGTTGGACTTTTATCTTAGGGAGAAGTGCTGCCAGATCCCTTCAGATCAGAAAGTAGTTGCTGAGTGGCAGGCACCTAGAACTGGTTGGGATGGCTGAACTGGTATGAGGGGAGTTATGGAGCTCTGCTGGCACCTAATGGTAAAATACTGGTGGTACAAGCAGGCTAGAATAGGTATAGGGCGCCCTGTGAGTGTGTACCCTATCGGGGAGCACTTGAAACAGCAGTAACTATAACAATAGATCTTAAAAGATTACAAAGACCACAGGAGCATACATGCACGTGAGGTGAGACGAATTACAATTTTCCCAGGGGAGAATAATGACATTCCTTAGGTCCTAGGCAAAGGTGTTGTCACTTGCAGAGCTTTTAGGTAGTTCCTTGTTTGACAGGGGGGTTGAATGACACTGTGCAAGCTGGACTATAAGCAGTAGAGTTAATGTCTAATTGTGGGACAGGGTTAGAAATGAAGCAGGTCGAGTTATTGTTAAGGTCTCTACAGAAAGCGGAAGAATGAGAGAGAGGTGCATGTGAGAGTTAGAGAAGTGAGTGGAGCAGGGTGAGAGAGGGGGGGGGTTAGAGGAGAAAGTGGATGAGAGTGTGTATGCAAGTATGGTAGCTCAGGGTAAGGTAGCCTATAGAAGCATATAGAACATTAAAGTAGGTCAGCAGGATGTTACAGTACAGGAGACATTGAATGCATAAAGCACTATAATTCTAATAATGACAGAAATAGTTGAGAACAGAACTTTGTAAGCATGAGAAAAATATAAAGAACAATAATTCCTATAACAAAATAAATAGTTGAGAACAAAACATTGTAAGCAAGAGAGTGATAACAGCCAGTACTTGCTAGTGTTTGGTAAAACCACTAATAAAATAAAACATTAGCAGTGTATTTAAATATATTTGTTGTAAAAGCAAAATCAGAATGTAAAATGGTCAAAAACAGTACATCCCATTCTGTTTGAAAAAAATACGTCTGACCTGTGTCTTTAGTCTCTTTCCACATATCCTTTTTAACCCATACTCCCCAATACTTCATTTTATCATGTCCCCATAAATATGGGTGTTGCTGAACCAGTTCATGTTTTGGTACATAGTTTACAGCTATAGCCTTTGTTATATCTTCATTAATTGCATATCTTGAAAAAAAACACATTATTTTAAGTTATTGGCTTAATGTCCCAATTTAATTTTCTGAGTTACCAACTATATGCCTGAAACTGAAGCCACATTGGCACATCTAAGTAATTTTGAAAAGAAACTTGCAAGTATTGTATTGTATTCTTTAGTTAGATAATGCATTTCATAAAGCATGTATTCAAGTCAAGAAAATTCCCAAAGGTTTATGCCTTTGGAAATGTCTTAATCGTCTTGAAAACAATTCTGATATTTATAAAGATTTAACCTCTCTTTTTGAATGAACAGGACTAAAACTGATGGGCAATGTAGTAAGGCACAACACTAATAATGACAGATAATTTGCAGGATGAAATTAATAATCTGAATCATTCTATTTCTCATGATTTACTTTATGCTTCTTGTATGAACAAATACAATGCTATTTTCAAGAAAATTGACAAAGTGTGCAATACCATAGAAGAACTTAAGTGCAAGAAACTCATTAGGGACAAATCTGATTATGAGAAGGGATGGACTTATCCCTCTATTTCTTTATGCACGATACATCAGCATGTCCAAGAGCACCATTAGTTTGGCTTTTGACAACATTGCGAGTTCTCAAGTTCTGCAAGTTTATAATGATTTTTTGGAACAGTGACTTGTGAGATGGTATTTCAGAATAGCACACCTATATTCCAACAGTTAGGGAACCATTACAACAACAACAGGAATCATCAACTGTTTCAGGGGAATTATGACGTAGATTGTACATGTTCCCAGAGTGGTCAGACCTGAGCAAAGTATTACATTCTAGTCATTATTGTATGGATATTACTTCAATGTTTCACTTGGCCACCGACATTGATGATACCAAAGATACTGTTAATATTATTGCTAATGATGATTTTAAAATAGTCACCTATAGCCAGTTTCCTATAACATCTACACATGTTAATATTTTTAATAGAGGCTTTTCTTTTGATCATTCAGGGAAAGCTGAATTGGCACGGACATGTACAAATTTAAAACTATTTACACACAACCTCAATCTCACATTACTTATGGAAAATAATGATGTTAATGAAGTGAGTCATTTTAAAAGGTCTAATATATTCACCCCACCCCATCCCCTGCACTCATTTGCCATTCTTTTTTGGAAAGTTAAGTGAGAATGACTTTTGGTATTTGTGTTTACATCAGAAAAAACATTGATGGTTTAATCTTTCTTGAAATGAATGTATGCTTTTATTTAATATTAGTCATAAAAAAATTATTTTGCCCCATGAAGCTGGATAAAAGGTGTGGGGGGGGGTCTCTTAATTCTCATACTTTGGTCATTCATCTAAAACAAATGATCTCCTTCATGATACTGTATTTTAAAAAGGAAATCAACATTGCTTATACCAATATACAGTGGGTTCTGAGAAATCTGTTAATGCAAATTGTCATCCCCAAAGATTTGTTCTGTTATTTGCATGTGGCTCACCTTTGATTACATCTATTTTTAGTATTCTGAAATGCATAAAAATATCAGTGATCCTCTGTTAATACCCATAGCTGTGGCTAATGGTTCTGTTAAAGAATCTTTGGGCATTTTTGTTGTCAGAACATTGCAATTGTTTTTTAGCAGGGTTAAACATGTGGTTAAATATATTTGATATTTTTCAAGATTATTTCTGAAGTAGAATATTTACGAAAGGTGTTACTTGTTTTTGCTGACATCAAGGATTTGTTTGCAGTCATTCCACATTTTGTTGGACTGAACTGATTTATGCTCATGGCCCTTTAAGTATGATAAAATGTACTAGCCCTGGATAAAAAACTACCAATCCTCTTACACACACCTCTTCTCTCTCATCTTTCAGTAGTTCTAGACCCTAAAAGCAGACAGAATTCACATTAGCATTATTAGTCCTGCATACTCTTACAGTTTACTGTGCATCACTGTGTGCCTAATGATGCAGCCATCATATATATTCACCACTCAGTACAGAGACTTGACTATATTTACCAGAAGCATAAACTAGTCAAGAGTCTCAACACTATTTTTACTAAATGTATGATCTTAACTATTTGTATAAATCCATGTAATTACAAAAAGTTATGCAAATGATGCAATTGTTGTAATCTCAGATTGTCTATATTACTTTGTTCATTATTATTGTGTACTAGTGTATATGTTACGTCTACATACCGTCTATTTTATCACTGTATTTCATTACTGTATTTGCTACTGTATTTTTATTACTGCATGTTATTACTGTATGGAGCTTTTCTCCCTGGGCCTCTGATGAAAACGGGCAGCCCTCCCCAGTCAGACATTTTCCTGGTAGACAAATCTAAAATAAATAAATAAATAAATAAATAAATAAAATAAACACCAATAATATTATTTTGATTGAGCTGCTCTCAGGTCTTACTTTAAGCAATAATTTTGTATTTTTTTTTTAAGTGTATATTATCTCCAATTTAGAGGTGTTGCTATAGGAGCTACAATTTATGCTAATCTTGTACTTTTTATTAGGAATTAAATAAGATTTTATACTTGACATATGGAGCTTTTTCTCCCTGAGTCTCTGCTGAAATTGGGCTTTGCTCAATTGGACTTTCGTGGTTAAGATATCTTGTATAAAAGCTAGGGTACTTAAAGAGTTAAAATACTTCTGTAGAAATCATACTGCTGACACAGTGATTGTCTTGTTAGAGGTTGTCAGAGGATCAAAACTGGCTCCAGGTCTTGAATGTACATCTTCATGATAAGGAGCATAAAATGTTGGACTATTTTGGTAAAAATGTTTACGTTTAGGCCACCTTTGCATTCAGGGCAATGAATTGCCAACACAAAATATTACAATGAGATTATCAAGCAAATAGAGGATATGATTTAAGACATCATAAATTAAAATGCAAGGCCAAAATAAGCAGTGTAACTTTTTACCACTTTACTGTTGGGCAAATACGCCATAAAGTATAGCTTTTCTGCTGTAGATGGCTGCAGCAGAACGGTAGCCACTGAGACTATCTGGACAAAATATAACTGAGATTTGTATAACCTTTGCAATTTTTGAAGAAGGTACTATATTTGCAGCTCCACAGAAAGTCTGTGGTTCCCCACTGTTACCTGAGATTTTATCTGAAGATTTAACACTGGCCCAATTTGAGCCGATTTAGTGTGTGCCCTTTAGGTTCATTTTCTCAAGCCTTATTCTCAGTAGCAGTGACTTCAGCCTGAAGGGCATCATATTACAACATTTCATTTACAAGGAACCATACTCTGTTTTACACAGGAACAGAATAAGCCTTAGATCCAATTCCTTCTTTATGTTAAAAGTAATATCTGAGCTGGCATGCAGCCAAACCTATGAAGTACTGCATCTTTTTTCCCAATCCTTAAGACAAAGGAGAAAGTATTTCATGTCATTCAGTTGTACTATGTCTGACACTGGGATCAGTGATGCAACTACTTTGTTGCCAAAGGCAGGAAGGTTGGTCAGCCAGTGTATAAGCAGACCTTTTTGAAATGGTTTTCTAACTGTATTGTGCTTTGTTATGAGTCCAGCAGCAGCCCACTAGGGGAGCCAAGAAGAGTGCAGTCTATGATGATGGTAACCCCGACCTCTGGATTTTCAGAAAAAGTGCTAACTCGCAGCATTTGTGAGGCATCCAGATGGACTTTTGTCATAACTCCTGTAAGCACCAGAACCTGGATTCCTAATCTAAATGAAGAACTGGCTTTTCATTTGCCATATTGCAGGTTATGCTTTTGCTTCTATCCAGATTCTTTATGTTGCTTTAGTACTGTCCCACAGACAAGGACTATTATTGTCTCCCACCCTCACTACTACCCCAGTAGCGGGACCCTTCCTGACTCCCTCAGCGACCACCTTCCCATTTTCACTAGACGTCTTCCTTCTCCCCTACAAGTTACTCATAATTAGATCACTACCCGATGCCATAAGAACTTTAACCCAGAAGCTTTCTCTGACTCCCTAAAGTCAATTAACTGGTACCCCTTAAAAACACTACCCCTTGAAAATGCAATCACTCACTTTAATACTACCTTCCTAAATCTTCTAGATACTCTTGCTCCCTTAATAACCAAAAGAATAAAAAAGAAATCCTCCCGCTGGTTAACTAAAATCACACTAACCACCATGAGACTTAGAGACAAAGCCTGGACACAATATCAGAGAAATAAATCAACATCTAACCTTAATGAATACAAAAGACTTTGTAACTCAGTTAAAAAACTCATCTCAGTAGATCGTCGAAACTACTTCACCCAACTACAAAGCAACCACAAAACTAACCCACAAAAGTTCTGGAGAGGCATAACTACCCTCTTAAAACCTGGTACTACAGAAAACCCAACCCCCTCCCCAAATGCATTAGACACTGATCTTGCTACCCAATTCAACTCTTTCTTCATAGATTCTATTTCCAAACTTACCTGTTCTTTTTCAAATAACTATCCACTTCCTACCACCACTTCTCCTCACCTATCTCCCCCAATAACTCCTTTCACTCCTTCTCCACCCTCTCAACTTCCACCATTCTCCATTAAACCTGTTCCTACTTCTACCATAAAAAAACTCCTGCAGAAACTAAAACCATGCACCAATGCCCCTGATAACATTCCCTCATACTTCCTCAGCATAGCTGCCGAAGCCATTGCCCTCCCAATTAGTATCCTTATCAACCGTTCTATCCAAGAAAGTATTGTTCCTCAAATTTGGAAAAAAGCTTATATCATTCCCCTGCATAAAGGTGGAACTGATACTAATATTACCAGTTTCCGTCCCATTGCCATCCTCTCTCCCATTTCAAAAATCCTAGAGAAATGCATCCATCTGCAACTCCTTCCCCATCTCTTGGACAACAACCTATTAACTCCTACCCAGCACGGATTCAGACCCCATCATAGCACTATGACAGCCCTCCTATCCTTCCTAGAAACTGTGAATAAAGCTAGATATTCTGGCCTCACTGTATCTAACATCCTACTTGATCTCTCTAAGGCTTTTGACACTGTCTCTCATAACCTACTTCTTACTAAGCTATCTAACCTAAACCTTTCACCCTCATCCCTTAGTTGGTTTACCAGTTATCTTCCCAACAGGCAACAAGCTGTCAAGTGGAAGAAAGCCACCAAATTCCTTTCTCAACACCCCCACAGGTGTCCCACAAGGTTCTATATTAGGCCCCCTCCTCTTTAATATTTTCATTAATGACGTTTTCCACTCTATCCCTCTTGCAAACATTATACAATATGCTGATGATTCCACAATCATCTGTGCTGCCTCATGCATCCCAACTCTTTTAAAACTTACTCAAGATGCCTTCTCCACTACAGAACAGTAGATGAAAGACAACCATCTAGCACTCAATGCTGCTAAAACTAAACTTATGATATTTACTCCCTCTAAAGCCAATAACTTTGATAAAAATTTATTCTCCATCACCAGCCAAAATAATAAACCTCTAGAGCTGGTATCTGAAACCAAACTATTAGGAGTCCAAATCGACAACAAACTTAAATTCAACTCCCATCTACTACTAAACATAAAAAAAACACCAAAAACTTGGCATGCTCTACCGACAAAATCGGTTCCTCACCTCATCTACTAAGCTTACTCTCTCTACTACATTCCTCCTTCCCTCCCTTCTCTACGGTGCCCCTCTTCTAACAAACCTACAATCATCTTGCAAAACCAAACTGTCCTCTTGTTATAATAAAATAGCCAGATTCGCCACCAGCAACAAATCATCAACACATCACTGTGAACCTCTCCACAAACTCAACTGGCTAGAACTTCCCACCTACCTCTCATATACTCAGCTCACCTATGCTCATAAACTCATATTCCAACCATACCTCTGTCCCTCCCTCTCAACTACCTTTAAAATGCACCACACACAAAGACTTCTAAGATCTAACAATCAAGACCTAATTGAAGTTTACAGACCCCTCCACTCCCCAGGACAAATCCTCCTATCCTTTTCTCTAGCACGCCTATGGAACTCCCTTCCCCCCCCCATTCATACAATTGCTAGCCTCACAGATTTTAAAAAATCACTACACTCTCATCTAACATCCACATGGGAATGCTCCTGCTCCCATCCCTCGTAACCTACTCTTAACTACAAAATCTTTTTCTCTACTCCTTCTCATAAATCCCATATAGCAAAAGCATGCTTGCCTGCAGTATATATCTCCTTACTTATACCAGTAATTCCTTAGTCTTCTGCATCAAACTACCTATCCTTAATCCCAAAAAAAAAAAAAAAATTCTACTTTGATTTTGTCTTTACCACTTTTGATTGAAATATATTTGATCGATCTTATAAACAGAAATAGTACAAATGTTACTCTCTGTAATCTTCATGTAATCTATGTGTGGTAGTTAATCTTTGTATAATCTGTATGTGGAGCTTTTCTCCCCAGGACTCCATTGAAAATGGGTTCTTTAGGCCCAATGAACTATCCTGGTTTAACAACTGCAAATAAATAAATAAAAAATAAATAAATTGTATCACTGATCCCAGTGACAGACATAGTACCTCTGTGTCAGCAACTTGCCATACAGTAAATATTAGAGTAGGAATTCATTGCTGCAGTATAGGCTCCCAACCTTCTCTGTGTAAGTAACTTGCCATACCATAAATATTAGAGTAGGAGTTCACTGCTACAGTATAGGCTCCCACCCTCCTCCTCTGTGTCAGTAACCTGCCATACCATAGATATTAGAGTACGAGTTCACTGATGCAGTAAAGGCTCCCAACCTTCTCCTCTGTGTAAGTAACTTGCCATACTATAGCTATTAGAGTATGAGTTCACTGATGCAGTATAGGTTCCCAACCTTCTCCTCTGTGCCATACCATAGCTATTAGAGTAGGAGTTTACTGCTACAGTATAGGCTCTCACCCTCCTCCTCTGTGGACCCTATATCTTGTTGCCAGACTGACCTCAGGGTAGGGGTATTGTTTCAGATTAACATCCCCTTCCTGTCCAGAATTGTTTTTCTGGGGGAAGAGTCAGGTCAGTACTTCCCTTAGTTTGCATGGAAGAGGAGTAAGAATTCTAGAACATGGTCCTTGTGCGCTTTACATACTGAAGACTATGTTTACTGCATGTGCTTATGCATTTTTCTACCAAAGCGAGCTGAATAATGGCTTAAGTGTCGTCTCTTTGTAGGCTGTGTGTCAGTCTGACATAAGACATCAAAGGTTGTGCTTATAGTGATGTCTATAAAACCTTTAGAGATTGGGCTGTAAATCTGAGCATCCACATTGGCCAATCCTCCTGATAAGGACTACTACTGCTGAGGTGATCTACTCAAACATCTACTGTCACTATCAGTTGCTCACAGTGCATTTCCTATGGGCTCTTCTAATGACACCTCCATAAAAACATACCAGCAAGCACTTGTATCAAACTCCCTAAATAATTAACCTTAAGTAGTTTTTTAGAGGAATAACCAGTATTTTGATAATCCATAATGCTGTCACTTTACATTTAGTGTCCTGCACTAGGAATGTATATATTCTTTTTAAATTTTAATTGAAAGTGAGTTTATTTACAAATTATTAAAACAAATTCCAAAATTCCAAAAATACAAATATGATATTAAATAGCCAGCAACAACTCTGAATGTACATTACATTCCTCTGAAATAAACTTTTAGGGACTTCCATTAAGGCCGCACATGGAGCAAGGCAGGTTCTCACCCACCAAAACTGTATTATTAAAGAAAATGTCGACATTATTCTGCAAATATAAAAAATACTTGATTTTAAAGTAGCATTAATGCCCAAAAAGAGGAGTAAAAATATGCCAAGTTAAACATTGACAGTTACCACCCACATTGTAAAAAACTACGAAGAAGAAGGTTGGTGATATGTTAGAACTAACAGAAAATATGCCCTGCCCTGATATGCAAAGAATTGATAAATTAACGTTTCTTGCTGAGATCCAGGAAATTAATAATTCTGTTCTCAATTATATGGCATGAACCAATGGTGAGCTAAAGGATATTCAGCCGGCTATTACAACACACTGACTCCCTAGCTGAAATCATCGAGGAGCTGACTACTGCAAAGCAGACATTTTGCTGTACTGAGGACAGACTAAGAGCATCTTCAGAGTAAATTGATAGATAAGGAGAACCATGTCAGGTTCAAAACATTAGGATTAATGGACTGCCTGAGGTGGATAAACACATGAAATGCATGCAGTAAATACTGCAGACATTTGCTAAATGGACTTGTATCCTGCTAAATGACATGCAAACAAACAGGGCATATCCAGTCTATGTTCCCATCTCTGCAAAAAATATCACCTGAGACCTCTCATAGATTTACTTCTCACCCTTAGGAAGAGAAGATCTCACCAGTTCTTTGGTCTCCTGGTCAGTAAAAACTGTAAGGGTTTACATAAATATCAATTACTCTCAGGATACCAGAACTAAAAGAATTGCCTTTACCATCCATGTGCCTGTGTAGAATGAATAAATGGTGATTCAATTTGCTATAGTCAGCAGATCTAAAGGTCTAGACCCCTGAAGAAGCCAAAAGCAAGTTGGAGTCACCTTCCACACCTCTGTTTTTTTTCAAATGATGTGAGCATTGATGGGGCTCCCCAAGTAAATGTGTTTATTTGATAACTATAAATTCTAGAGTGGGAATCTTTCCTCTTGTTCAAGTGTAGGATGATTGACCACCAGAGAACTGCATCAGCAGTAAATCAAATAGCTCAGGTGAATCAGTCATAGAGCAGGCTGACCCAGTAAGAGAAATTCAGTACATCTTATACTAGCTAATGTTGTAGGTCATTTTCTAAGGATGTTTGCTGAAATGTTGGGTAAGAGGAGTGAGTTCACACTGTGCAAAATGCTTCTAGGCAGATGTTTTTAATGTTTGGTGTCACTCTCAGCTTATTTCAAATCAGCATGCACTTGGCTTACTAAGGGAATAAGTGCAAGATCAGGAGGGGGCAACCTTTGGGCAAGGGATTGTAACACAACCTTTATGGTGTAAGAGGGTTATTCAGAACCCAGGTCATGGGATACCCCTGCTCTTTGTAAAGCCTTAAAGAGATACCTTAACTCAATGGGGATGGTTGTTCTTCCTGAGGCAATAAGCTCACTTCCAGCAGTGTATATATTACTCCCCAAGATGTCAGTTTTATTCTAGAATAGATAAAATAGTGCTCTCAGAGGATCACTTATGTTGACTTCATGACTTATACGGTCTAGTTCACCTTTCATACCATGGATGTGTTAGAATGTCGATGTAAGCTGAACTTATTTTTTTGCAAAGGTGGCCTATTTGTGACTAGGTCACTACAGAACAGTAGATGAAAGACAACCATCTAGCACTCAATGCTGCTAAAACTAAACTTATGATATTTACTCCCTCTAAAGCCAATAACTTTGATAAAAATTTATTCTCCATCACCAGCCAAAATAATAAACCTCTAGAGCTGGTATCTGAAACCAAACTATTAGGAGTCCAAATCGACAACAAACTTAAATTCAACTCCCATCTACTACTAAACATAAAAAAAACACCAAAAACTTGGCATGCTCTACCGACAAAATCGGTTCCTCACCTCATCTACTAAGCTTACTCTCTCTACTACATTCCTCCTTCCCTCCCTTCTCTACGGTGCCCCTCTTCTAACAAACCTACAATCATCTTGCAAAACCAAACTGTCCTCTTGTTATAATAAAATAGCCAGATTCGCCACCAGCAACAAATCATCAACACATCACTGTGAACCTCTCCACAAACTCAACTGGCTAGAACTTCCCACCTACCTCTCATATACTCAGCTCACCTATGCTCATAAACTCATATTCCAACCATACCTCTGTCCCTCCCTCTCAACTACCTTTAAAATGCACCACACACAAAGACTTCTAAGATCTAACAATCAAGACCTAATTGAAGTTTACAGACCCCTCCACTCCCCAGGACAAATCCTCCTATCCTTTTCTCTAGCACGCCTATGGAACTCCCTTCCCCCCCCATTCATACAATTGCTAGCCTCACAGATTTTAAAAAATCACTACACTCTCATCTAACATCCACATGGGAATGCTCCTGCTCCCATCCCTCGTAACCTACTCTTAACTACAAAATCTTTTTCTCTACTCCTTCTCATAAATCCCATATAGCAAAAGCATGCTTGCCTGCAGTATATATCTCCTTACTTATACCAGTAATTCCTTAGTCTTCTGCATCAAACTACCTATCCTTAATCCCAAAAAAAAAAAAAAATTCTACTTTGATTTTGTCTTTACCACTTTTGATTGAAATATATTTGATCGATCTTATAAACAGAAATAGTACAAATGTTACTCTCTGTAATCTTCATGTTATCTATGTGTGGTAGTTAATCTTTGTATAATCTGTATGTGGAGCTTTTCTCCCCAGGACTCCATTGAAAATGGGTTCTTTAGGCCCAATGAACTATCCTGGTTTAACAACTGCAAATAAATAAATAAATAAATAAATAAATTGTATCACTGATCCCAGTGACAGACATAGTACCTCTGTGTCAGCAACTTGCCATACAGTAAATATTAGAGTAGGAATTCATTGCTGCAGTATAGGCTCCCAACCTTCTCTGTGTTAGTAACTTGCCATACCATAAATATTAGAGTAGGAGTTCACTGCTACAGTATAGGCTCCCACCCTCCTCCTCTGTGTCAGTAACCTGCCATACCATAGATATTAGAGTACGAGTTCACTGATGCAGTAAAGGCTCCCAACCTTCTCCTCTGTGTAAGTAACTTGCCATACTATAGCTATTAGAGTATGAGTTCACTGATGCAGTATAGGTTCCCAACCTTCTCCTCTGTGCCATACCATAGCTATTAGAGTAGGAGTTTACTGCTACAGTATAGGCTCTCACCCTCCTCCTCTGTGGACCCTATATCTTGTTGCCAGACTGACCTCAGGGTAGGGGTATTGTTTCAGATTAACATCCCCTTCCTGTCCAGAATTGTTTTTCTGGGGGAAGAGTCAGGTCAGTACTTCCCTTAGTTTGCATGGAAGAGGAGTAAGAATTCTAGAACATGGTCCTTGTGCGCTTTACATACTGAAGACTATGTTTACTGCATGTGCTTATGCATTTTTCTACCAAAGCGAGCTGAATAATGGCTTAAGTGTCGTCTCTTTGTAGGCTGTGTGTCAGTCTGACATAAGACATCAAAGGTTGTGCTTATAGTGATGTCTATAAAACCTTTAGAGATTGGGCTGTAAATCTGAGCATCCACATTGGCCAATCCTCCTGATAAGGACTACTACTGCTGAGGTGATCTACTCAAACATCTACTGTCACTATCAGTTGCTCACAGTGCATTTCCTATGGGCTCTTCTAATGACACCTCCATAAAAACATACCAGCAAGCACTTGTATCAAACTCCCTAAATAATTAACCTTAAGTAGTTTTTTAGAGGAATAACCAGAATTTTGATAATCCATAATGCTGTCACTTTACATTTAGTGTCCTGCACTAGGAATGTATATATTCTTTTTAAATTTTAATTGAAAGTGAGTTTATTTACAAATTATTAAAACAAATTCCAAAATTCCAAAAATACAAATATGATATTAAATAGCCAGCAACAACTCTGAATGTACATTACATTCCTCTGAAATAAACTTTTAGGGACTTCCATTAAGGCCGCACATGGAGCAAGGCAGGTTCTCACCCACCAAAACTGTATTATTAAAGAAAATGTCGACATTATTCTGCAAATATAAAAAATACTTGATTTTAAAGTAGCATTAATGCCCAAAAAGAGGAGTAAAAAATATGCGGCCAAGTTAAACATTGACAGTTACCACCCACATTGTAAAAAACTACGAAGAAGAAGGTTGGTGATATGTTAGAACTAACAGAAAATATGCCCTGCCCTGATATGCAAAGAATTGATAAATTAACGTTTCTTGCTGAGATCCAGGAAATTAATAATTCTGTTCTCAATTATATGGCATGAACCAATGGTGAGCTAAAGGATATTCAGCCGGCTATTACAACACACTGACTCCCTAGCTGAAATCATCGAGGAGCTGACTACTGCAAAGCAGACATTTTGCTGTACTGAGGACAGACTAAGAGCATCTTCAGAGTAAATTGATAGATAAGGAGAACCATGTCAGGTTCAAAACATTAGGATTAATGGACTGCCTGAGGTGGATAAACACATGAAATGCATGCAGTAAATACTGCAGACATTTGCTAAATGGACTTGTATCCTGCTAAATGACATGCAAACAAACAGGGCATATCCAGTCTATGTTCCCATCTCTGCAAAAAATATCACCTGAGACCTCTCATAGATTTACTTCTCACCCTTAGGAAGAGAAGATCTCACCAGTTCTTTGGTCTCCTGGTCAGTAAAAACTGTAAGGGTTTACATAAATATCAATTACTCTCAGGATACCAGAACTAAAAGAATTGCCTTTACCATCCATGTGCCTGTGTAGAATGAATAAATGGTGATTCAATTTGCTATAGTCAGCAGATCTAAAGGTCTAGACCCCTGAAGAAGCCAAAAGCAAGTTGGAGTCACCTTCCACACCTCTGTTTTTTTTCAAATGATGTGAGCATTGATGGGGCTCCCCAAGTAAATGTGTTTATTTGATAACTATAAATTCTAGAGTGGGAATCTTTCCTCTTGTTCAAGTGTAGGATGATTGACCACCAGAGAACTGCATCAGCAGTAAATCAAATAGCTCAGGTGAATCAGTCATAGAGCAGGCTGACCCAGTAAGAGAAATTCAGTACATCTTATACTAGCTAATGTTGTAGGTCATTTTCTAAGGATGTTTGCTGAAATGTTGGGTAAGAGGAGTGAGTTCACACTGTGCAAAATGCTTCTAGGCAGATGTTTTTAATGTTTGGTGTCACTCTCAGCTTATTTCAAATCAGCATGCACTTGGCTTACTAAGGGAATAAGTGCAAGATCAGGAGGGGGCAACCCTTTGGGCAAGGGATTGTAACACAACCTTTATGGTGTAAGAGGGTTATTCAGAACCCAGGTCATGGGATACCCCTGCTCTTTGTAAAGCCTTAAAGAGATACCTTAACTCAATGGGGATGGTTGTTCTTCCTGAGGCAATAAGCTCACTTCCAGCAGTGTATATATTACTCCCCAAGATGTCAGTTTTATTCTAGAATAGATAAAATAGTGCTCTCAGAGGATCACTTATGTTGACTTCATGACTTATACGGTCTAGTTCACCTTTCATACCATGGATGTGTTAGAATGTCGATGTAAGCTGAACTTATTTTTTTGCAAAGGTGGCCTATTTGTGACTAGGTAAATTAGTTTTTTAATAACTGGAATGGGTTGGATGAATGATTCACACATGATTTATCTCAGCAGGGGGACAATTTTAAGATTTCATTTCAGGAATTGCTTAGAACCTGCACTTCAAAGGTTCACTTTATAACTAAGAAGAATTAAGGGCCTCCAAAAAGAGTTATTCTTTTAGCAGAAGTCTTATATGTATTCTAAACAGCAGGTGACACCAAAAAACTGAGACATTACTGGACAGATTACAGGGATTAATAGATTTTAAACAGATTAGGTGCCTAGAGCCTTACAAAATAAGCAATGCAAGATCACTCTCACCCTCCTATCAGACATTTTTAGCCCAGTATCTATGTAGTGCAGCCCCTATAATTTGTCTTGTAATGCCTCAGTTTTATGTCATGTCACCTCCCCTGTCTGTGCCTGTGGATATGCATCAGCTGGTTCCATTTACTTCCTGGGTGGTCCCCCCTCTAGATGCCTTTGTGTCTAGGAGGGCTTAAAGAGAAAGCATTGTAGAGGAACCGATCCATGGGAAACCTGATAAAATCACCCCCCCCCCCAGGACAGTGCCTTCTGGAGCAGGGGTCTAGCTGTGAATACCATTGTGATTGCAGCTGGTGCAAAAAAAAGACATCTCTAAGGAGAGTTCTAGAGTCCATCTGCCCAATAGAGAGTCTCAGGGATTGGATCATTTCAGAAAATGCACATATGCTTTGGTCACATTTGCTTTATGTGCGTAACACTAAATTACCTTGCCCATTTGACTAGACTTCAATGGGACTTTATCTCTGAATTGTCTAAGGACATTAAGACCCAGCAGCTTCAAAACATTCAGAAGACCCCAGAGGCTCATTTATCAACTATGCAGTCTATATCTAAAGTTCCCATGATGGTTTTGTTGAATGTGGCTGATGGACTGTCCAGTGCAGCCAGCATCAGTATCACCCTGCACAATCATGCCTGGATGTGCTTATGTAATTTTGTGGACTGTTTCAAGATGTCCTTTTTCAATGCTCCATTTGGAGGTTCTTCTCTTTTTGATCCAGAGGTCAAAGAGATGCTAACTAGAAGTGAGTAAGATGGAAAGACATTATCTACCACTGGAGTTCAGTTTTCTACCCCTCAGAGGTCCTTCTCTAGGAGCCAGAAAGGTGGAAAGCATCTCTTTTTTTGCAAGTCACTGCAACATTTCTAGAATGTCCCTAATGATTGTTCTTCCTGTGGCAGCATGGGCAACTATAATGGATGCCCATGGGGCAGGGGCAGGGATGGTCATAGAATCAGGGCTTCCATTGGGCTTTCTCAAGGAAGCCCTTCCAGCACCCCTGAAGGATTGCCTGACTGCTGTTCTCCTGAGGCAGTTAGGGCTTGAATGACTTTCCACTCAAAACCTTGGGAGGCCATCAGGTCAGATGCATGGGTGTTGAGAGTCATGTCCAGAAGTTATACAATTCCCTTTTTTTTAACTCCAAAGGATTCCAAAACATCCTATATCAGTGTGCCACCCCCAGCAGTGAAGGGAAGCAGCAGTGTAAAGCCAAAAACTACTTTTCAACCAAGTCATCCAAGAAGTTCCACCAAACCAATCAGGATCCAGGGTCTATTCCAAATTGTTTGGCGCCATGTCAGACTCAAAGCCTGTCACAAGTGGTGTACCACAGGGCTCAGTCCTGGGCCCACTCTTGTTTGGCATCTACTTTTCCGAAGTACAAGCAAACACAGGAGGGTTATGGCTGACAAAGTTTGCAGATGACTGCAAACTGGGCGCCATAGTAGAAAACACATCTGACACAGATATCCTTCAGAAGGGTCTCACAGAAACGGATAACTGGTGCCAGAGCCATGGCCTAAAGTTAAATGCCAAAAAATGCATAGTCATACCCTTCGGGAAAAACAAGGTTACCCCTAGCTACCAAATAGGTGGCAATCCACTGAGCACAGAAGAAGTTATCAGGGACCTGGGGACCCAGGTTGATAGTAGTCTGTCATTTGACACCCATGTAGCTAAAGTAGTTAGGAAGACCTTCTACATTGCCCACCTTATCATGAAGGGATTCTCATCTAGATCAAGGGAGATCATAGTCTCCCTATACTCATCACTCATCAGACCAATGATTGAGTACAATGCCCCATTCGGAATGTATCTGACCCGACACTTGCAGCAGCTGGAGAGGCCACAAAAGTTCCTCACCAAAAGGATAAAGGGTCTCAAACATCTGTCCTATGCTGCCCGACTGAAAGAACTCCAGCTCTATTCAGTCGCTTACCGCTTGCTCAGAGGTGACCTTTGCCTAACATACAAGGCCATGTCAAACCCAGATTTGATGAATATGCTTCACCTCGAAAAATCTAGATCCGTCAGAGCCACAAGGCGGAGACTTACACCTCGACACGGCTATTAATAGGACGTGCTGGAGGGATAGATTCATCACCCAAAGACTCCCTATGCTGTGGAATAAAATCCCGGTATATGTGAGGCAGAGCACCTCGCTGGCCTTGTTCAAGAGAAATCTTGACCAATGGATGGGAGATCGCAGATATACCCCAGGGATTACCTCAGTGTCACTGCTCGACAGAGGCACAGCAAAATAATGGGTGTAGTTCCCCATACTAAAGGGGTGGCGTAAGCCACAAAACTATGGGCTAGGCTTGTAAATGCCCTCGGGCAGATAGCCTAGTATGAACCTATGAACCTATGAACCTATGAACCAAAGAAGAACAAGGACCTCACACCCATTTAAGGTCGCAGCAAGTTCAACTGATTTGTCAAGCAACCTAAGTACCAGATGGTCACGGTACAGTCCAGTCTACCTGTACTGAGGAATGACGAGTGGATATGCTTTGTAGACCTCAAGGATGCCTACCATCGTATAAAGATAGTGATGCATTCCAGGAGGTTTTCGCACTTTTGGCTGGGAGCCAAACATTATCAGTTATGGGATCTGCCCTTTAGTTTCACCATAGCTTCCTGGGTGTTCACCAAATGCATGGCAGTAGTGACAGCTTGAATCAGGCTGCAGGGATTCCAGGTCTTTTTCTACCTGTACGACTGGCTCCTAACTCCCTCCATGAGGGTATTACTAGTCAAGTCCTGAGATTCCTTGTTCCATCTGTGTCTGTCCTTGGAAATAATATTGAATTATGAGAAGCCCAGCCTGAAACTGGTTCAAGTATCAGAATTTATCTGTTGCCATTTGGATACCATCACTCAGATAACAAAACCACTATTGTCAAGACTCATTTCTCTTTATTTACAGGCTTCTCACATCCTTCAGATTCATAAACCTCCAGTAGCCTTAGTTCTTTATCTCCTTGAGCATATGACTGCCTCTATTTGTCTAGTTTTTTTGGTGAGGTTCCACATGAGGGCTCGCCTGTAGACTCTGATAGTTCAGTAATCCTATCTGACTCATCCTATGAACTTTCCAGTTTCTGTAATGAATATCTGTTGTGCCTACATTCAGCATTCAGTGGTGGCTGTAATCTCCTCTAATAATGGCAGGTCAACCTTTTGTTCTTCCCCATCCAGAGACATGGATAGTTTAAGAGCTGCAACAGGTGGGTGGGGTATGCTTCCCTTCTAGGGTTGGGGTGGGGGCATTTTGAGGGAAGAATATCCAGGGCACCTGGTCTGAGTCTGATGCCTATCTACACATTGGGTCCCTATCAAATCACTGAAAGCTATATTCACCAAACCTCTATTTATTGAACTTCAAACATTGAACTCCATTTCAGTGATCATTTACCTCATCAAAACTTTTTCCCAGGGAAGGAAGTTAGTTGGCTGTTGTTACATATTTGCCGTTTTCCCCAATGTAGTTTGATCTTGGAGTTGGAATATATAATTAGGGCAGGTGTGTGTGTGTGTGTGTGTGGGGGGGGGGGGCAAAGCCCCCCACCTTGGTTATTTTAAAATAATGTAGTGTGTGTTAAGATCGCTGTGGTGACCAAGTAGTTTTATTTCCTAGGAAAAACTATTTGCTGCTCATAAACTCTACTACTTTCCCAAACTAAACCCTGCACTACAGAAACTCATGCAACCACACATCCCCACTAGAACTCTTAGATCCAGCAAACAAAACCTCATAAAAGTCATCAAGCAGAGAAATGATGCTGGTAAATCCCTTTTTGCCAGCACCATTGCCAATAAATGGAACACCCTACCAAGCCATACAACCTCTACCACCTCCACTACTCAGTTTAAAAAACTCCTGAAAAACTATTTTCAGAATAATTGGCTATGCTCATGCCATTCACCAGGCTAACCCTTAAAAAGGTAACTCCTCTGTACCCCAACTACTCTCAGACAGTCTGTTTCATGAATACGTAATACTGCCTCTTTTTAGGTCTTTTGAGTAGATGTCTTTTGATACTCTATACCTCAATGTTTGACTTTTGTATGAACTGTTAATTTAATGTATTCCATACTGTATGTATCATCTCCTTGTGTGTATGCAATGAAAGCTCTCATAACATGAAACAAATGTTCCATGTAATTTACTGTTATTCTATGTATGTATTGTCTGGAGCTTATCTCCCCGGGCCTCCAGTCGGACTTTCCCGGTTAACAAATGTAAAATAAAATAAAATAAATAAAATAAAATAAAAAAGTTTTGATGATGTCTGTGTTCAGTGAAATGAAGTTTGATGTTTGAAGTTCGATGACTAGAAGTTTGTTGAATTAAGCTTTCAGTGAATTGATATAGCCCCCTTCACATCACCATCTTGGAGATGAGGGTGGTCCTCCTGGCAATGCAGGCCCTTCAAGACCTTTTCTCCAGGGCTGTGATTACCCACCTCTCTGACACTATGTCTGTGGAATAGTACCTGAACAAGCAGGGAGGAACTTTGTCTTATCTGCTGTGTCAAGAGGCCTTCAAAATTTGGCAATGAGCAATGTCTTTTCATTAGTTGCAGATCACAAAGTACATCCCACGGAGATCCAACATTCTGGCAAACATTCTGAGCAGGCACATTCTTCTACCTCATGAGTGATCCCTTATTCTGGAGAGAGTGGAGCAGATTTTCAGCTGCTGGTGCTCCCTCTGCTATGACTTATTTGCTTCCCCATACAACATGAAGTGCAGCAGTTTCTATGGCTCCCTTACCTTGGCCTTACCTATTACACCTGCCCTGGTTTATATACCCTGTTATAGGTCTGATTTCTCATCATTTGGAGCTACCTCACCAGAACCTTCACTCCCTCAAAATAACTGCATTGTTCCTCCAATTCCGATGATGGCCAGGGACCCTAAGCTATCTGAGAGAGTTATTCACATCCTTTCTTCCACCGAGAAACCTTTAAACAGAAAGGTTTATGCTAGTAAGTGGGAAGCCATTCAAACCTCTGCCAGTGGCTTAGATCCATTCTCTACACATCTAGATTTTATTCTGGACTTTTTAGCTGAGCTTTTTCAATCTGGTCTTAGTTATTCTACCATTGAATTGCAGTTAGCTGCCATCTATATCTTTCACATATGCATAGATAATACACCTCTTGCAGCTCTTAAACTATCCAAAGCCTTTTTGAGTGGTACGTTTTTATTATGTCCTCCCATTCATGATCTGGAGTAGTAGAAAGTAAGATGGGAGACAAGCAGTTCGGATTTAGATCAGGATGAAGCACACCTGACTTGATGTTTGGAGTGAGACAGATAGTTGAGAAGAAGGAGATAAGGAAAGAGTCTAACTAGACATTCCTGGTCTTGGAGAAAGCATTTGAAAAGATCCCAAGAAAACTGATGTGGGCAGTCTTGTGGTGGTTTGAAGTCCCAAAAACATTAGTAGAATTAGTGCAAGCTATGTACAAGGATCCAATGACTCAAGTATGAACAATGTTTGGTCTCACACAAGGGAGTGGGTTTACACCAGGTTCACCTCTGAGCCCACTGCTGTTCATACTGCTGATGACATTAGCCAGCAAAGTTGCTGTATGCAGATGATGTGGCATTACATGTAGACTCTAAGCAAAGACGTCAGCAAAGGATAGAGAAATGGAATGCAAAACTGAAGGCATATGGGATGAAGCTGAGTAGAGATAAGACAGTTATAATGGCAGCAAATGGTGGAGTTCAGAAGAAGATGAGAATTGAGATAGAAGGGAAAATAGTGGGACAAGTTAACAGCTTGAAGTAGCTGGGAGAGGTGGTTGAGGAGAAGGGAAGTCTGAATGAGGAGGTCAAGTCTAGAATCAGAGGGATGGCAGCCAACTTGCACAGAGTGTCAAGTATAGTATGTGACAGAAGAATGCCAAATAAGCTGAAAAGGAAGGTGTACAAAACTGTAGTGCAGCCAGTACTACTGTATGATATGGAACTTTGGGCAGTAAAGGCAGGGCAGTTGAGGCAGTTGAGGAAGTTAGAGGTGATGAAGATGAAATGCCTGAGATGGGTGGTATGGTGCACACTGTGGGACAGACAAAGAACTGAAGACATAAGACCAGAAGCCAAAGTAGCTCGAATTGCAGACAAGGTCAAAAAGAACAGATTACAGTGGTTTGGGCATATGTGCAGAAAAACAGAAGACAATATGGTGAAGAAGATTTGGGACAGATAGGAAGAAGGCACATGGAATCAAGGGTGTCCAGCAAAGAGGTGCTGGATTGTGTGAGAGAAGACCTGCGACAGTCAGACATGAGTGTTGAAGAAGGCAGGAGAATGGCATCAAACAGAGAGAAATGGTGACAGTTAGACACCCTGACCCCATGTAGAAAATGGGAAAAAGTGGGATTGATGATGTTGATGATGATTCATGATCTGGTTCTTCCTTGGGACATAAATCTGCTTTTGCAAGTTCTCACCAGACCTCCTTTTCAACCAGTAGCCACAGTGACCTTAAAGCTTTTGTTGCAGAAAACTCTTTTTCTGGTGGCTGTTACATCAGTAGGAAGGGCGTTCAAACTTCAAACCGTTTTCTCTTTCCCCCATCTATTTTTTCATAAAGAGACAGATTCTTTAAGGACCAGTCCTTCTTTTCTGTCCAAGGTTGCTTCAGAGTCTAATTTGAATCAGCCTATTAATTTACCTGTTTTCTTTCCTAATTTCAATAACAAAGAAAAATGTGGGTCATTGTTTGGATGTTCATAGACAACTCAAATTTTATTCGGACAAAACTTAAAATTTCAGAAAAACTAACCAGCTATTTTTCAGTATTTCTAAAGCAAGACTTGGCAAGCCTCTTTCCAAAGTGACCCTATTCAGATAGTTTTCTGACTGTATATCCTTTGCATACTCCATCAAAAGGTTTTCTTTGTCCACTAGTATGGTAGCTACCTCAGTTATCTTTTTTGCTCAGGCTTATATTGATGACATTTGTGCTGCAGCTACTTTATCTAGCACTTATCCAGTCTAGGTCTAGAGTTTCTTTTGGTTGCGCCATTTTGCAGGATGTTCTCTTCAAAGGTTTCCCTGAGGTTGTTACTAGTTGGGAACTATGTCCCACAGGTTGAGATGGATGAAAAGACAACATCAGACAGGAAATTTATGTAATTACCATATCAATAGATCAGCGTTGTCTCCTTCCATCCTTATCAACCATTATCTCCCTAAATGCTCCCTCCAAATTTTCATCCTTGTTTGCTGTTCCTGACCTGTCATGTGAACTAGCCTCAAAGCTGTGTATTAGAGTGTCCTTATGGTACCCTCATCCTATTTCCTGCAAAATTTGTGTCATTCCCTTGGTCCATGGGTCTTAGATCATTTACAGGTTAAACAACCTGAGGAGATACAGTTAGAACAGGGAGTTATGAATAGAGGAGGTTGAGTTCCTGGACTGAAAATACCAAGAGTGCAGTCATCTGCAAACTTGGTGAGCTAGAGGCCCTTGATATTAGCGTTGAGTTCCACAAAGTAGATGCCAAACAGGAGAGGGTGCAGTACTGATCTCTGCGGCACTTCATTGCTGATTGGCCCCTTAGTGGTGGTGGTTTCACCAATCCTGACATCTTAGGTCCTATTTGTTTGCCAGCTGGCACTCCAGCAAGTTCTGTAAAGATTTATGCCTAGTTTGGTGAGTTTGTCAATAATACATGAGTAAGGTATTGTATCGAACACATTAGCCAGGTCTAGTTAGGCAGTATACACTGTTTTACCCTCATCCATTGCCTTGGTGACCCTCTGAAAGACGTCTACCAGGTTATGTAGGCATGACTTTCTTTTTACAAAACCAAACTGGGATGGGTCTGGTCTCTATAGGTTAACAAAATCTTCGATGATAATTTTAATGATAATTTGTTCCATGACTTTGCATACTAGACTAGTCAGACTAATGGGTCTGTAGTTTCTGGGGTTGGTTAATGGTCCATACTTGTAAACAGGGATAACTGTTGCAGTTCTCCATTCACATGGTACTTAGCCTGTTTTGAGGCTGTAGCTGAAAACTGACTCAGGTGGATCTTGATAAGTTATGTCTAACGCTATTTAGGAGTCAACCCGGGATACTAGCATGGACTGGGGGTTAGACATGTTCTCTGTGGCTGTTGGAATGTCCTTGGTGGGCAAGGGAGATCCATTCTTGTTAGACCTGGGAGAAGGGACGGGGAATTCCCAACTGCTCAGCCAGACTGCTATGCCTATCCTTAGGGAAGTTTTGCCTGACAGAAGTGGGTCTGCTTCTTTATAAATTCTTTTTTATTTTAAACAATCTTTATTGAATTATCACTTATGAGATAAACAATCATACATCTATATATATATATAGATAGATAGATATAAACAAAAACAAATCATATTGACATATTTTCAGTTACAAATATTATACATTACGTATGCTCTTAAGATATATATCTTCTCCTGTCTCAGTTACTTTGGACAGGATGGATTTACTGGTATTAGCAGGGTGCATTGTCAGCCCTTCATGAACTTCTACTGTTACTTCAAAAAAATGTCACAAGGTTGAAAAGACAACATCTTCCCTTAAGCTCATACTCTTCCATATGTGATAGAAGGGAAGCACTTTACTATCTCGAAATACAGAAATCTTGAATTTCACTATCTAGAGACAAAAATGCTGAAAGTGCAGTTGAACGAAACTGCACTTGATCGAATTCGAAGTGTCGAATTTGTGGTTGTGGTGGTGGTACGGTACTTGGGATTTGCTGTGTTTGTAAGGTGCGGTGTGCTGTGGGATATGGTTTGCCTGCCGTTGTGTGGATATATGTGGAGATTTAGTTAAGTGCTGTTTTTTTAAGGGTTTTCTGTAGGGATTTGAGTGTATGTGAGTGTGTTGGGAAGTTTTAGGTGTAGGTTAGGGTAGGTAGGTAAGAGTGTGAGTGTGTAAGTGTTCAGAGTGGTGGTGTTTGTACATGTGATGTGTTTGTGCAAGGGGAATATAGAGTATGTAGTGCTGGGTTTAGTGTCTTTTTAGTGTGACCTCAGAGTTAGTATGTATAAGTAGCAAGGGTGTGGGGGGTGCAGGGGGGTTTGCCCCCCCTGCTTATATGTAGGGTAGGTGTGTGTATTTGTGTTGTTGTGCTTGTGTGTGTTTTGTTGGTTTCTTGTAGTGTTGGGAGAAAGGTGTATGTATGTATGTTTATTTGTGTTGTGGAGGTGTATTTAAAAGTTGTGATTTTGAATTTTGCACTTTTGGGGTTTTGATATTGTGAATGTTCGGCTTTATAGTCTTGAGATAATGAAATTTGAGATTTCAGTATTTCGAGATTATAAAATTAATCCAATAGAAGACCCCTGTTCTAATTTGGTAACTATTATGAATGTGTGATCTTACTTACCTTAGGGAAAGTTTCTGAGAGAAAAAACATGGTAAAGGGGATTCATTTCCCCCATCATCAGATTCTGAAGTTAAAGAATCATGAATTGATCTCCTCAAATCAGATTATTTAAGCCACAAATGTTAATTGTGAGGATTCTCAGGTTATCTCTACAGAATGCATCTTGGTGATACTGTCTAATAATGTGCTTGTTCAGACATGTTTGATTCCTGTGAGATAATGCTAAACTGTTGAAATTATATTAGTCTAAGAGTCTAGTCATTCCACTTTTTATTAATTCTTATCTTAAAATATTTGATAAAGCTGGGCATAAGCCTTCTACCTGGACTCCTAATTTCATAATTCCATGTTAATTCTGTAATATTCCCAAGAAGCATACTAGTTTTTTCAGATGCCTGATAGATGATCATGTTGCTGTAGAATTACACTCTAAAATAGGATCCCACATGACCTCTCTGTCAAGAGCTCTTCCATCAGTCAAAGCAATGTACTTGGCAGATTCGGTAAACGCTTTATATTGCAGTCACTTTGGATTGTAAGGCTATTAATTACAGATATGTGTGGCATAGGAAACTAGTACAGAAAAGAGTAAAATCCCAAGAAGGGAAGACATCCCTGATCAGTATCAGCAAGAAACTACGTTCCCTCATAAAATCATCCAAGGGTAGCTTTGAAAGAAAAATTGCCATGGACTCCAAAGATAACCACAAGGCATTCTTTAGCTATGTCAAGAATCTAAGTGGCAATTCTCAGATCTGCTCAGAGTTAGTGCAGAATGGCACAAAATACACTGAATAGACCGATATAGCCAACATCCTGGCAGGCAGGTTAAGTGCAAACTTCACCCCCCTCTCATGCCCAAAAGGGCCGATAACTATACCAGAAGAATGTAGTGCCCCTGAAATCACAGACACTCAGGTTAAAACAGCCCTCTCCAAAGCCAAAAACACAGCATCAATGGGACCGGACAGTGTCCTAGGCTGTGTTCTACATGAGCTCAAAGATGAACTAACCCTTCACCTAAACACACTGTTCAAACTCAGCCTCTCCACAGGCTACATGCCCACAGAGTGGCACACAGCAAAAGTTATTCTGCTCCACAAAGGTGGAGCCACAACGGACCCCAGGAACTATCGCCCTATAAGCCTGACTAGCTTGGTCTGCAAAGCTATGGAGTGCATCATCATGGATCTCATTAACAAAGACATTGGAAACCTCCAAACACTGGACCCTACCCAGTTCAGCTTTGTTAAGGGCAGATCATGCCTCCTAAACCTGGTGGACTTCTTTGAGACAGTTACCAAGGCTATAGAAGAGGCAAAGGTGGTCCACAGAGCCTACCTAGACCTCACAAAGGCCTTTTACACTATTCCCCACTCAGGTATTATAGACAAGCTCACCAGCCTGAACATAAACCCCTACATCACGAGATGGGTTGCCAACTGGCTCACGGACAGAACCCACATGGTAAGAGTTGCATGAGCTAGGTCTGACACTAAACTGGTTACAAGTGGCATTCCCCAAGGCTCAGTCCTAGGGACCCTCCTGTTTGGCATATACTTTTCAGAGGCACAGGCAAGCATAGGAGGACTATGGCTGACCAAATTCACAGACGACTGCAAACTAAGGGCTATAACTGACTCTCCAGCTGACACAGACATTCTCCAAAAGGGACTCACTGAGACAGATACCAGGTGTTAAAACCATGGCCTCAAGCTAAATGCTAAAAAGTGCATAGTCATCCCCTTTGGAAAAAACAAAGTACCCACAAACTACCACATAGGTGGTAGCCCCTTAAATATGGAAGATGTAATAATGGATCTGGGGACCCAAGTAGATAGTAACCTCTGCTTTGATAATCACATTGCCAAAGTGGTTAGAAAATCCTTCTATGTGGCCCACCTAATTACAAAAGAGTTTGCATCAGGATTGAAAGAGGTCATTGGGCCCCTCTATGCATCACTCATCAGACCCATCATAGAGTACAATGCCCCATTTGGGATGTACCTTACAAGACACCTGCAACAACTGGAAAAACCACAGAAGTACCTTACCAAGAGGATCACTGGCCTCAAGAAGATGCCCTATGCAGCTCGACTGAAGAAACTCCAACTGTACTCGATTGCATACCGCCTACTCAGAGGTGATCTCTGTCTGACATACAAGGCCATGTCCAACCAAGAATTGATGGACATGCTCCACCTAAAGAAAACCATATCCCCTCGAGCCACATGCTCCAGGGATCTAAACCTCATCACAACAATAAATAGGATGTGCTGGAGGGATAGATTCCTGTCCCAGAGACTTCCCATGCTCTGGAATAAGATTCCAACCTACATTAGGCAGAGCTCCTCACTAACCCTCTTCAAGAGAAACCTTGACGAGTGTATGGGAAACAGAAAGTTTACCCCAGGGATCACTTCAATGGCTCTGCTGAACAGAGGCACAGGGAACTAATCTAAGGGGGCGGTGAAAGCAAACACATTCCGGCTAGGCTTATAAATGCCTTCGGGCAGATAGTCTAGTACCTACCTATGAACCTATAGTAGAAATATGGTGTCATAAAGCAAATTGATTTTACTAGAGAAGTCAAAAGCTGCCTTTCATTGACACAAATATCTGATAATGTGGAATTGTACATATATCATGTAGTGGAAGCCTGCTATTGACCTGTTACTTCTGATTCTGTAAAAAGAAACCATCTGCAGCTCAGAACTTAGTCATTCCTGATGGTGTAAAAGCCAAACATTTGAATGCGTCTCTCAGCAAGGCAATCCTTTCTCACCCATCTTTTTCAAAAAAAGTTCTGCAATAGTTGCAAAAAAGGGGAAAACTTTGTAGAATGTTAAAGGTTTCATGCTACATCATTAGGATATAACAGATAGAGGCTAACAAAAAAAATGTTCCTAGAATTTTGCTGATTGGTCCTTCTTCTTCTGTGATTAGAAACTGGTATCATGGATGGCTTTGAGACTGGTATGCCTCTGATTGGAAGAAATAGTTTCTGACAGTCTCTTATTGGTCATTTTCATATGCTAAATGGTTGGTTCAGTATGATCAGTTTACTGGTCCAGCTTCTTCCTGTATTTCTGCTGATTGTCCTCTTTTGAAGGAAATACACTGGTTAATGGGTGAGGATCTGAAGAAGGTTTTTACCAAAAGCGCTTATCCACCCTAGAACTTTGTTTTATGCTACTTGGATTTTTACTGTTTATATTAAATAATTTGGTTTTTAACGTGATATGTTTATCTCATGACAGCCTTGGTGGTACATCTCATCTTTTTCCTGCATTTTCTCTAGTTGTTGAGACCACCTTTGGTAACGTAGTGTCTTTGTTTTTATGTAACAAAAAACTGTCTGTGTTGATCTTTGCCATGCTTCGCCCTGCCAAAACTTACAAATCAGTTTAATGGGTATTTAAACAAGGTTAAAATAGAAATGACTTTAGAATTCATTCACTCAAGCATTAAAATGTATTCATGGTCTGTAGTAGAAGAATTTTATTCAAAAGGAAAGCTACTCAGACAGCATGCCCTGATATAACGGAAAGTTAATTTTAGGATGAACAGAGATAGAATTCCATTTGGAAACCTAATTCTTCAATAACTTATTTTTAACACTTTTATTGAACCATCACCTAAGACATAGACATACATTTTAGAAAAGAAACCAAACCGCATTACATGTTCCCAGTTACAGATATTATACATCACATGTATTCTTTTGTATAACTATCATCAATCCAACATTACATAAATTGCTCAGTTTCTGCCTTCCCTTAAACCTCACTACTTCTCCAAAGTTATTCTGCATGTATTGTTCCCACAATTAGAATTTTTATGTAATTTTCCCCCACCTTTTTTCAAAGATCCCCTTTCCATTTGTTTTATCTCTATTACAGTATTCAGTACTTCAAATACAGTTGGTTTAGGCTTTCATCTTCACCCTCAAGTAACTGTCCCCCACCCCAGCAGCCACTAGAATTAAACATAAGAAGGCCTTACTATGTCTAGGCAACTCAAATCCTGTATCTCAGCACAAAAAAATAATTTCCTTAGTTATACCCATTTGCTCACTCAATACTTCTAATGGAGTATTCTGCAGGGAACCCTCACAGTCTGCCAACTCATTACATTCCCATAACATATGTTCCCAGTTACTTCTTTCTTCCCCATCACACCTCCAACAATCAGCATCTACCCGAGGAAAATTTTCTTGGAGTCTGCTTGGGGTATAAAAATCCCGAGCAAACACTTCCAAGCAAAAATCCTAAATCTTCTAATGTTGTTTCACAACTGAAAGCAACATACATGTCTTCCCATTATTTCCCTGAAAACCGCATACCCATCTCCCTTCCCAATCCCCTACAACCTCCTCTGACTGGTTCCCATAGTTCTTGTGGAATATTTTATATAACCCACCAATCCCCAACAACAGCCTCTGTCCTAGACTCAACCAAAAACTCAGAGCAGACCTTCCACCCAAGGCTCCCCATCCCTTTCTCCCTGTCTATGCCCTGATATCAATCTCTGATAGGGAAGGCAATCTCCAGCATGCAGTCCAAATGTCCACTTGGCTTCCTCCCACTCCATTACCTCTCCTTCTCCCTCTCATATCATCCAGTCCCAACAGCTTGGCTTCCCTGTCAGTTTCCTCAGGCAAACATCTGCCCCCTCCTGTCCATCCCTTCACCCCCAATTGCAGTCATTCCCATCAGCAAAATCTCCCCTCTCCATTCCTGTGCCAGCCCAGTTCCTAGAATACCCTCTGCTACTTTATGAATACAATATTCTGTATGGCTGTTGCCACTCTCCCTAAGGATTTGCATCCAAAGTCCCACTCTCTGCACATTTCCAAAAATTTTTCCCTGATTCATCATCATCCCCTTCCACTCTGAATTATAGCCCTCTGCCCATGTCATGCATACAAGTCTCAAATGTGTAGCTCTAAAATATACATTCAAATCAGGTAATTCTAAACCACCCTGTTCCACCTGAAGGATTAATCCATACCACCTGACCCCTGCCATCTTCCCTTCCTAGACAAACCCCCTCAAATCTTTATTAATCACCATCTACAACCTCTCCTCCAGCTGACAAAAACATGACAGACGTATATAAAACTATAGGAACTAAACACATTTTAACTGATTGCATCTTGCCACCCATATTCACAAACAAAAGCTCCAGATTCTCAGTCTTTACTCTATCTTTTGTTTAGTCTCTTCCCACATATCCCCAGCTGCCATAACAGAATCCTTTTTAATCCATACTCCTAAATACTTAATTTTATTGTGTCCTCAGAAATATGGCCAGTTCTGCAACAATTATGTATGAGTACAGAGTCTACAGCCACATTCTCTGTTCTATCCTCATTAATTTTATATCCTGAAAAGACTTGAAACTGTCTCAAAATGTTCTACAACCCTGAGATGTCCCTCTCAGGTTGTATCTGACACATCTACAAATAAATCCAACTCTTCCCAACCACCACACCAACTATATCCCTGACCCTGAGTCTCCCACCCACCTTATCAATAGCTCTAAATATAGAACAAGCAACAAAGGGGAAAGAAGACACCTCTGCCCAGTTCCTCCACTCAGACACAACTTGGTGGAGAGGAACCCACCTACTTCAGTTCCTGCCTCCTAACCCTCATATACCCTTCCAATCAGCCTTATTATTGTATCAGAGTATGCAAATGCCTCCCAACTCAAAAAATTCCAGTGCACGCTGTTGAATGCTTTCTCTGCACTAAGATCCACTAACAACAGTGGAACTTTCCCATATTCTGCCTCCCTCTGGATCATCACCATTCCACCAATGTTGTCAAATGTTTGCCTCCCCTCCATAAAAACCACACTGATCCACATATATCAGTCTTGGTAACACCTTTTCCACTCCTCCAGCTATCATAGACACTAGCACCTTATAATCATGATCCAAAACTGAAATGGACTTACATGAAGCTGCGTTGAGGAGTCCCTGCCATCTTTAGGTATTACACGATATTAGTACTTCCTTTTTTTAAAATGCTGTTAAACAAATGTTTCCAAATCTTTATCACTTTCTTCCCTTCTAGCTTCCAGGCTTCCACAGGAGTACCATCTATTCCTGAAGAGTTTCCTGCAGATTGATTGTATGTCACCATTTTTACCTCATCTCTTCCTATAATTGTTAAGCCTCATCTGCCTGTAACCTTGGCATTCCTAAGCATAAATATATCCATTTGTGCTCTTTCTTGATTTCCACATTTCTCTGCTTTATACAAACTTTTATAAAATTTCCAAAATATCGCCAGTACCTCTACAGGATCTCTGGTTATTTTTCTTGGTATAGGCTCCCTAAGTTTGGCAACAACCCTTTCTAATCTCTGTTGCCTAAGCCATTGTGCTAAAAGTTTTTGTGCTCTGGAGTTACCAAAAAAAGTTGCTTAACAACAAACTTTTTAAACTCATGCATATTAGCCAGATGTTTCGTTATTTTCTCTTTAGCATACTGCAGTTGCACCTGTTCTTGTTCTGTGAGATTCCCCTTGTTCTGCAATACTTTAACCTTTGTCAGCCCCTCTAAATAATTTCTGTTACTTCTCAACCATATCTCTTTTTCTTTTATTTCTACTTTAGTTTTAAGCTCTGCTTTCATTTTATCCTACTCACTAGCTATAACTTCAGAAGAAATTTCTATATTTTCTAATAATGCTGGAATACTCAACAACCCACCCTAGATTCTAACCCTTCTAATTATCCATTATCAGGAACACTCCTTGCCTCCCTAAATGACTATCTACCAGCTTTTGCCCACAGGACTATCACTCAACTCACAAAGCAATGTAAGTTCAAAACCATATACAACCTACTAAAATCCAACAAAGAGGTATTCATTGACTCTGAAAGCTATAGACTGGTTCATTCTGAAAACAGTCCCCCTTAATGAGGCAGTTGCACTGTATGAACACATACATAAATGCCTGGAACTAGCCATACCCAAAAGAACCAAAATGCTCTCCTCCAAAAAAAGAAAGCCATTCTAGTGGTCCCCTGCCATTAACAAACTCTACAGCAGAAGGAAGAAACTGTTGCAGAAAAAGGTAAAGTCACAAGACTTGAAAAACTCCCTTATTAGCCTCAACAAAAAGTTGAGATCCCTCATCAAAACCTCTAAAGCTAGCTTTGAAGGCAGAATTGTGGCAGACACTAAAAACAACAAAGCCTTCTACAGTTATATCAAGAATCTCCATGGCAATACCCAGATTTGCTCTGAGTTACTGCACAATGGTACCTCCTATACTGAGCCAGCAGATATTGCCAACGTACTGGCCGACAGATTCAGTGCTAACCTTACCCCCCCCCCCCCAAGGACCAATCCCAATACTGGAAGAATGCCAGGCACCCAGCATTACTGCAGCACAGGTTAAAGCTGCATTGTCTAAGGCCAAGAATACAGCTTCCATGGGACACGACAATATCCCTGGCTGTGTTCTACATGAACTAAAAAGTGAACTGGCACCACACCTGTGTGCCCTGTTCAGTCACAGCCTCACCTCAGGCTTTGGCCCTACAGAATGGTGCACTGCTGCAGTCATCCCTCTCCATAAAGGGGAAGTGACTACAGACCCTGGAAATTATCGCCCCATTAGCCTAATGAGTCTGATATGTAAGGCTATGGAGCGCATCATTATGGTCCTAATTAACAAGAATATAGGGAATCTCCAAACTCTGGATCCCATGCAATTTGGTTTTGTGAAGGGTAGATCATGCCTTCTCAACCTGGTTGACTTATTCGAGTCGGTCTCCAGAGCTGTGGATGAGGGCAAGGCAGTTCATACAGCCTACCTCGATCTGGCCAAGGCCTTTGATACCATTCCTCACTCAGGAATTATTGATAGACTCACCAAACTAGGCATCAACCCCTATATCATTAGGTGAGCTGGAAATTGGCTCACAGATAGAACCCACAGTGTAAAAGTAGCAGACTCCAAGTCAGACTGCCGAGCAGTCATGAGTGGAGTCCCACAGGGATCGGTCCTGGGTCCTCTCCTGTTTGGCATCTACTTCTCAGAAATCCAGGCCAACACGGAGGGACTCTGGCTGACCAAGTTCAGCGACAATTGCAAACTGGGAGCCACTATTAACTCACGAAGTGATGGAGACATCCTACAGAAAGGCCTCACTGAGACCAACAACTGGTGTTGAAACCATGGCCTTAAGCTTAATGCCAAAAAATGCATCATCATTTCCTTTGGGAAAAACTCAGTTCCCACTTATTACCACATTGATGGTAGCCCACTGAACACTAAAGGAGTTATAAGAGATCTGGGGACACAGGTTGACAGCAACCTCTCCTTCGACCACCACATCGCCACTGTGGTCAGAAAGTCCTTCTATGTGGCACATCTCATTACCAACGGTTTTGCATCCAGGAAGAAAGAGGTCATTATCTCTCTCTCTGCTCTTCCCTCATTAGACCAATCATCAAGTATAATGCTCCATTTGACATGTACCTCACTAAATACCTGCAACAGCCTGGAAAGGCCACAACCGTACCTCACAAAGAGGATCCTAGACCTTAAACACATACCCTACATGGACAGACTCAAAAAACTCCAGCTTTTCTCTGTCTCATATCATCTATTAATAGGTGATCTCTGCTTGAATTACAAAGCCATGTCTGACCCAAGCCTGTTAAAAATATTACACCTAAAGAAATCCCAATTCCTCCACACCACACACTCCAGGGACTTCAACCTCATTACTACAATCAACAGAACTTGCTGGAGGGACAGGTTCATAACCCAGAGACTGCCCATGCTCTGGAATAGACTTCCCGTACATGTCAAGCAGAGCACCTCACTGGCCCTTTTCAAGAGAAATATTGATGAGTGGATTGGAAATAGAAAGTTCACGCCAGGGATCACTCCAGTGGCTCTACTTGATAGACGCACTGGGAACTAACGGCGGCATGATGGCAGGGCATTTCTATGAGCTAGGCTTGTAAAGGCTCCAGGGCCATTGGCCTAGTACACACCTATGAGCCTATGAACCTATGAACTTCCATCTTCCTCTCTCTTATACTCACAAGGAAGAAAAAAGTATAAACCAATTATTTTCTATATCCTTGCTTCCCATATATCTCCCTTCCGTAAAACACTAAACTAACTAACAAGTAACCTACTAGTTTCTAATTACCAAACTTCTCTACTTTTCCTTTCCTTCCATAGCCCGTCCCCTCCACATGAACCAAATTCATTACAAAAAACACCTACAATTTCAATATGCATGCTCTGTTACTTATTACAATGTCGCTCTCTATCCTTACTCACAACATTTATCTCTAAACATAGTAAAGACAGCCGATCATGTAGATGCTCAACCCCATACACCCAGCCATACACAGCTTATCATATGTGCAAGCCTTATAAACATCTCAACCAATTTAGTATACAAATATAAACCTATATCTGTCTCCCCACAAAATGAATACAATACTGATCAAACAAAAATGGCCCCACAGAATACCTTTTTGTGCATAAAATTCAGCTACGTGTTGACATCCACCCCAACCAAGGACCACAAACCTCATATCTTCCCTCAAGTTATGCAAAAGAGCCCACCATCCAACAACTGCTTAAACTTCATCCTATATGCAATCAGTTTAAGAGGTATCTGCAACAAGCTGGCATATCTGCATGCCTGGATTAGCCAAACCCACACTGACATCCTAGTAATCAGTGGAATTTGTCAAGGCTACAATATCCTTCACCAAGACAGAATTAAAAGAAAAGGTGGTTGTATAGCTGTTCAGTACAACAACCTCCTTAACCTTTCCATCTCCCCTACTACTAACCCTAAAATAAATAATGATGAAAATCTTAATAAACTCCCTAAAACTAAACCCTCTGCTTTAGATGGTCTTTATATACCCCCTGGCAGCAATATAAATACAGTGGCAGAACTCCTAGCCTGACAATGTCGACATAGACTGGAATACATTGTTTCTGACTCCTCTGTAAATGCCATAATCCTATGTAACTTCACCCAAATAATCACTTCCACAACTTGACATAACAAAATAACCAATAAAAGTACCATCATTGACTGGATACTAAATAATAATACCTTCAATTATATATTTCCACCACTAGAACCCTACCAGAAGTTGTTAGTGATCATCATACAACCTTTGCAATAAGAAAATATAATCCTATACAGAAATGCCACCAATACAACACTGTCCATAATCTCTCATCCTTCTCCAAGATGCCTTCACCTCAGAACTAAAAGCCATAAACTGCAAAGTACTAGAAACATATAATCTTGAAAATGCAATCCAACGCTTCAATTCAATATTCCTAAATATTCTAAACATGTCCCTATCAGAACAAAAAAAAAAATCAAAACTAGTCCAGCACCCTGACTCTCTAAGGAAACTAAACATTTAATGTTAAACTGTGACAAAGCCTTGAATAACTGGAACCTAAACCTTAGCAAAGTAAATCAACAGCAGTATAAGCCAGGCTAAATATAGGATTCAACATGACAAAAAAATCTTCTACTCCAAGATGTGAGAGAATACTCATCACAACCAATAAGCATTCTTGTCAGCAATAAACTACCTATTACAACCTAGTCAAACTACATAACCAAACCAATCCTAAAAGAGCAAAATAACAACACTGCCACTCAGTTCAATACCCTTATTTATTTGCAACTCAACCCCCCCATGCCAACTTACACTCCATCACTATCACCCGAAACACTAACAAACCAGAAAACATTCTCCTTCTAACCTGTGCCCATGTCAATCATTAAAAAAATACCTTTGCACCTATCAACATAGCAGCTGATGCTATAGCATATCCCCTCTCCATACTAATCAACAGTTACTTTGCCGAAAGGTATGTCCCCAGTCTCTGAGAAAAGTCATACATCTCACCCCTTCACTAAGGTGGTAGCTCCACTGATATTATCAAATATCAACCAATAGCAATCTTATCTCCCCTTTCAAAAGTACTAGAAAAATGCATAAAAAAGATACTTTCTTATATTAATGACAATAACCTGTTATCCTCAACCCACCATAGTTTCTGTTTGCACCACAGCTCCTCAACTGTCCTTTTAACACAACAGTTAATCAGAACAGAAATGCTGGAAACTCAGTGTCTGCCTTCTTCCTAGACATGTTGGAAGCTGTTAACACAGTGTTTCATTCCAATCTCCTACAAAGACTGACTGCATTAGGACTTGGACCATCAGCAACCACGTGGTTCAGCAACTATCTAGCAGATAGGATACAAGCAGTTAAATGGTAAAATGGATACTTCCCGTTTCTCCAAGTCACCGTTGGAGTCCCCTAAGGGTCCATTCTGGGTCCCCTGCTATTTAACATTTTCAGAAACAATATGCACACTGCAGCTAGGCATGCATCCATCATCCAATATGCAGATGACTCAACCCTCATCTGCTTTACCAAATGCTTAAATAAACTCAGACAGCTTACCCAGGAATCCTGTTCCTCAGTTGAAGCATGGTTATCAGAATCCCAACTCCTACTCAACCCAAACAAAACAAAGCCAATCATTTCACCTCTAAACAATTAGAGGATAAAAAGAACACCTTTTCACTATCCATTCATCCAACAATATTGAAATCAACCTGGTTATACACCAAGCTCTTGGGAGTCACCACTGATGAAAAATTAAAGTTTGATATCCACATAAAACAGGCCATAAAAATTCATATGAAACTCAGTTCCCTTTATAGAGCCAAACCATTCTTAACCAATAAGGCCAGAACCACTATAGCAACAATCTTCCTACTTCCTACACTTTGTACAGCTCCAGTTTTAATCAAGCTCCACACTACCGCCCTATCTTCATTGGAGATGTACTAAAATAAAGTAGCAAAGTTTGCCACCAACCACAGGTACAGGACCAACCACTGTATACCCCTCAAACAACTTAAATGGCTTGAACTGAGACATTCATTAATCCACACTCAGCCAGTGACCACTCATAAACTGACATACCAACCTGGCAAATGTCCCAGCTTACAAAATATCACCCAGACTTACTGTCCAGGGAGACCCTTTCACTCAGCTGATAAACTGTTGCTAATAAATATCCAAATCGACCAATTCAGCAGGCCTTTCTGTGTACCCTTACATCTCTAAAGCCTGGAGTTTCATCTCATTACCTATCAAACAAACACTTCAAAACGTTACTGAAATCTACACCTCTCTAACACTTGGCTTTCCTCCTGCCATAACTCAAACTGACCTTTCCTCCTCCACTAATTACTTTGCCCATTAACAAAATTAACAACAATTACACAAATTCCATTTTATTACCTACCTAGTCATCTAATGCAAGGAAATATTGCAATAAATCATGTTTTTCTGCACTAACAGTTTATATGCTGCCATTTGTATTTATTGTGTGTTTTTTCTAATCTTCAGCTATGTAAAATCAACTGAATACTTTGCTTTTACAATTTTGTGGTGCTTTTCTTCCTGGGCCTCAACTAAAAAGGGGGAATTTTTGTTCTCTGCCCAGTCAGATTTTTTCAGTAAACAAATGTAATAAATAAAAAAATATATAATAATATTTCAGTTTGTTACTTTTGTTTAATTATTTATCATTTTCCTCACAGTCAAACAACTGATGCATATACAGATGGCTATCTTTTGGAGGGGCGTAAATAAGCATGCTGTTTATATATGTCTGGAAGAAGAAAAGAAGTTATGTCTTACCATAATGTTCCATCTGTGCTGTCAATCTTCACTTATCCTTGACTGTGGGCTTTGGTTCTACATCTTGGAAATGACTTGACTATTATTCTAGTTTGCCCCTTCCAAAAACTCTCGAGCTTAGCTCTACCCATAATGCTCCTCTCAAGATTACCTAAGATCAAGTTTGCATAAAATAGTGACAGACAAGAAATAACAAAATAGACACTATATCTGTAATCATAAAGGAGTAATCCAGTGTAATGGGACAGATCCGTTCCACCAAGAGGCACAAAAGGCTGGGGGAAGGAGAGTGGGAATGTCAAGGATAAGTGAAGATCGACAACACAGATGGAACTTTATGGTAAGACATAACTTCTTTATCTGATGTTTTCAATCTTCACTTAATCCTTGACCGTGGGACAGAGTCCCCAGCTACTGAAATCTTGGGAGGTCTCATGGAAGAATGTTCCTGAGCACTATCGAGCCAAAGGATGCTTGAACCCTAGAGACCAGATCCAACTTGTAGTGAGTAATAAAGATATGTGGGGATGCCCAGTTAGCCGCTGCACATATATCATCTAAAGAGGCTCTCACATGGAAGACTGCAGAAGCAACTATTGCTCTTGTAGAATGTGCTTTTACAGGCATTGAGAGCTGTACTTTCCTTTTGTTATAAATGAAGGTTATACAGTCTTTAAGCCCCTTAGCCAGAGTAACCTTAGAAACTGGTTTGCCCAGAGAAGCCGAAGAGAATGAAGCAAACAAATGATCAAAGTTTCTAAATTCTTTAGTTCTATGAAAATAAAAATACAGTTGTCTGTGATCATCTAGTAAATGCAGACAATATTCACCTTTGTTTGACTATTTTGGGGAAAAATACTGGAAGTTGTACAGTCTGATTGATACTAGAGTCAGATACTGCTTTGGGTAAAAAGGAAGGATTCGTTTGTAGCGAAACCCTGTCCTTATGAAAGATTAGGTAAGGCGGCTTGCAAGATTAGGCCTGTAACTCAGATGTTCTTCTAGCAGAAGTAATAACAATTAAAAGTTAAGGTCTTCCATGATAAATATTTCAAATTAAAATTTGCAGATGGCTCAAAGGGAGAATTAATCAAAGATTGTAACACTAGATTTAAGTCCCATGGGGAAGATGGATCCTTATATGGAGGTCTCATAGATTCATAGGTAGGTACTAGGCTATTGGTCCTAGGGCCTATATAAGCCTAGCCAAAAAGGAACCCTGACTTTCACCACCCAAGAAAATTATTTTCCTGTGCTCCTGTCGAGCAGAGCTACAGAGATGATCCCAGGGGTGAATTTCCTATTTCCCATCTAAGCATCAAGATTTTTCTTGAAGAGTGCTAATGAGGAGCTTTGTTTGATATAGATAGGTAGTTTGAGATGTGATTATCAAAGGAGAGACTACTGTCCAGCTGTGTCCCAAGGTCTCTTATCACACTTTCGGTGTTAAGTAGACAACCACCTATTTGGTAGCTCATGGGTACAGAGTTTTTACCAAAGGGGATGACAGTCCACTTTTTGGCATTGAGCTTGAGGCCATGGCTTTGACACCAGGCATCTCATGGCTTTGACACCAGGCATTTGTATCAGTGAGGCCCTTTTGTAGGATGTCCACATCATTAGGAGTTTCGATTATGGCTCCTAGTTTACAGTCATCTGTGACTTCGTTAGCCATAGACCTTCTGTGTTAGCCTGTACTTCAGAAAAGTAGATACCAAACAGGAGAGAACCCAGGACTGAACCCTGTGGTATTCCACTTGTCACTGGTCTGAAGCTGGATTTGGAGTCTGCTACTTTTGCAGTGTGGGTTCTGTCAGTGACCCAGCTGGCAACCCATCTTGTGACATAGGGATTTATACCTAGTTTAGTGAGTTTATCTATAATTCCAGAGTGGGGGATGGTGTCAAAAGCCTTGGCGAGATCTAGATAGGCTGTGTGAACCACCTTACTGTCATCTACGGCTTTGGTGACTGCTTCAAAGAAGTCTATCAGGTTTAGGAGACATGATCTGTTTTTTACAAAGCCGAACTGGGTGGGGTCCAGAGTTTGGAGATTACCAATGTCTTTATTTATAAGTTCCATGGTGACACGTTCCATGGCCTTGCAGACCAGGCTCGTTAGGCTAATGGGCCGGTAGTTCCCAGGGTCCATGGTGGCTCCCCCTTTGTGGAGTGGGATAACCATTGCTGTGCGCCATTCAGTGGGCACAAAGCCTGAGGTGAGGCTATGACTGAACATGGTGTTTAGGTGGGGTGCCAGTTCATCCTGTAGTTCATGTAGAATGCAGCCTGGGATGTTGTCAGGTCCCATGGATGCTGTGTTCTTGGCTTTGGAGATTGTGGTTTTTACCTGTGCAGCCATGATTACAGGAACTTTGCATTCTTCCGGTATAGAGATGGGCCCTTTAGGGGGTGAGAGGGGAGTAAAGTTAGCACTGAACCTATCTGCCAGGATGTTGGCAATATCAGTTGGTTCTGTATATTTAGTGCCATTGTGCTGTAACTCAGAGCAGATCTGAGTGTTGCCATTGAGATTCTTGACATAGCTATAGAATGCTTTGTTGTTGTCTTTAGAATCAGTAGCGATTTTGTTTTTGTAACTAGTTTTGGAGGATTTTATGAGGGATCTCAGCTTCTTACTGAGGCTGACCAGGGAGTTCCTCTAATCATGGGAATTTACTCTTTTTTGCAACAGTTTCTTTCTTCTGTTGTAGAGTTTGTTTATGGCAGGGGACCATCAGATTGGCTTCCTTTTTTTGGAGGATAGCATCTTGGTTCTGTTAGGAATAGCATAATCCATGCACTCGTGTATGTGCTTATAAAGTGCATTTGTGTAAGATTCAGCAGTCGTACCTCTATTGTCCATCTGCATGGGTGTCATGAAGTTTGCCACTTCTGTCTTAAGAAGTGTGAAGTTGGCTATGGAGAAATTTATTGTGGTTTCCCTAATGGGGATGGGTGCAGGATGTGGATGTCTAGGGTGATTAACTTGTGGTCGGATCTGACCAACGAGGAATTGACCTCTGGTGTGGAACACTTTTCACCCATGTTGGAAATGACCAGGTCTAGGATATTGCTACCCCTGGTGGGGGTATGGATAAGTTGATCCAAGGTGCTGGAATTTATGAATTCCAGAAAACGTTGAGCAAAAGAGTTGGTACATGAGTAGTTCTTCCATTTAATGGTTGGGTACTTTAAATCACCCATTATAGGGTGTTGGGTTGTACCCTAATATTTTCCAATGTATCAAGAAATGAGGAGTGGGAATCCTGGGTCATGGTGGGGGATCTGTAACAAGTTACAATCTGTATTGCGGTCTTGCCCAGAGTTAGTTGCACTTGTATAATCTCAGATGCATTATGCTGAGCAACTAGCCAGGATTTGATGTTGTATAAGAAAGCCAACAAACTGAGCACCAAAATTTATTAAATATTAGTGCAGAGTAAGAGTTGTTTACATTATAGTAGTATGCATAGTGGCAAGCTTAAAAAGAATATTTCGATAGATTAAGTAGACTAATGGATGAGGCCTGTCATTTTGGGGTAGAATGTGAGGCACTGAAAAAGATGTTTTGTGCTAGAGGGTGCCCACCTGAGATGTTAGATGAGGCAATGGATAAAGTAGTTTTGAAAAAGGAGGTAATGAGAACACACACACATGCACACACACACACACACACACACACACACACACACACACACACACACACACACACACACACACACACACACACATATTTTGTATATATATATATATATATATATATATATATATATATATATATATATATATACACACACACACACACACACACACACACACACGCACACACACACACACACACGCACACTTTGCATTACCACTCCTGATCTGCCTAATTTTCACTCCCTGATAATGAACAGGCGCATCAGGGAGACTGGGAGGGACAAGCTAGGTAGTCAGCAGCAGGAGCTGAGGTTAAAAAAAAGGCATAACAAACATCATATATCCCTATTTTAAAAGTTTGAACATGAAAGTTACCCTGTAGTGCACAGAGCTAGTTAACTACATATACAATATGGATATGGTAACAAAGGCCTGATTGCTAGCTGCAGATAAATGATTACCACTGATAAGTAACAAACAATGTAACTGGCTTTAAAGGAACTCAGAAAAGATAGAAGGTGGGATGTCAGTCTTTTTAAAACTGGCATTACATTTGAAAAGAATTTATTTTTCAATAATATGAACAATACTATTGATTGTGCAATACTTACTGCAAGATTTAACAGCAGACAAATGCTTGTTGCTAAGATTAACAGATCTGACATGCTCGATTAAAATGTTAGGTAAGCTGTCTGACTGCCTACTGACTGACTCTTGCCATGGAGGAAACAAATGGACTAACAAAGCTCCCTGGTCAGGATCAAATGGGTCAAAGGAGTATTGCTTAGCCTAAAGATGCCTGGTTCTTGCCCCCCCCCCATGAATGGAATGAATGGGCCAGTTGGGTGAAGGTAGTAGAACCTTCAGGCGGTTCTAGTGGAGAAGGAAAGATACTTTAACATAAACAATTATCAAATAATAATTATTGATGATATAAACCTTTTGAATACAAAATTGGGTACACTTGATTTAACATTTAGATGTGAAAGATGTTTGCCACATATTTGAAGGAACAGAATGTAACACGTATGATTGATGTTATATCCAGAGGGCAGAATATATTAGACATATTTTGTATTATCAACTATAATATCAAATTGAGTTTTAACTTATCACCACCTCCAGTAAGTACTGACCATGTTATTTTTTATACACTGATCTCATTTAAAGACAGTGTTATGAAACAAAGTCTCAAATTTAACAAGAACTTCACCTGAGAATAATTTACTGATCATGTTGTGAATAAAGAATTGAATACTATGAAATGTGACTTAATTTGTAGTGGTTTAGATGCTAATTGCATAAAAAATCGTGCTTGCTTGCATAGGATGTATGGTAAAAGCTGCTCAGTATCAAAACAGAACTAAAACACCTACATACAAATGTCTTTATCACATTTGAAAACTTAAAAAAAATATGATATAAAATGGAGATATACTTCTCTCATTAACTTGTTAAGAATTTGGATGCAGTAAAATAGATTAATTCAAAGAACTCTTTGCATTAAAATGGAGAGATAATACAATATCATGTGCAGTAATATAAACAAAGATAAATTCCAGGAATAAACTACCTTAACCTGTATAATAATGGTGAAATTGCTTCTCAATACTAACTAATCTGATTTTATTTGAAAAGCATTTCAAAACCATTCTAGGACTGGTTCTAAGGCCGCCTATACCTCAGGATATCAGATGAGCAGCCATAAGTGAACATAAGTCTGTTGGTCAAATAATATCAGCAACAGACACAACATGTTCCAAGTTAAATGGGAATGATGATTAGAAAACCTATGACAAAAGAGTTTTAGTCAATGTGTTATATTTGGAACAGTTTGCATTATTAGACCTTTGTACAAACAATAAGGGAGAATGAGTCAATGTCAGGAATGATCAACCCATCTGATTAGCTCCACTTGCAGGCAGTGGAATCTGTGATCCATATCAGTGCAAAGGCTCACAATGTCTTTCCAGTACAAGAGTACAATACCACATAGCCAGCCCAGCGCCAAGCAGTGACTTGGTGAGCCTAACAGCTGTCCCAAGGCTACATACTTGCATCATCCCCATCCTGTGAGGGATTGAGAGAATATGCACTCAGCTCTTAGATGGTTATGCAAATCCTTCCCTGCCAGCGCCATCAGGAGCCTGAACCATTAATCATAATCCAGTCAGGCCAGAGGATCAGGGACCCAGCCTGCAGAATAGAACTTGTTTAACAGCATACGTAGTAGATAGGCCAGGTTTTATCTTATGGTGTGGAGTAAGCTCTTAAGGATGCTGTCTTGTCCCACTGAACTTGTATTTTTGACTTTGCTTAAGCTACAATTACTTGATAAAGGGAGGTGTATGTGGCTTCATCATGAAGGTGCAGGAGTGATGATGGCTGCATTGCTAGGGGTTGAAAATTGATACCAAACCTGTTTTGTAAGGTACTAGCAATATCCAGTGGGTTACTTTTCTAATACGGTTAAAGAATGCTTCATTATGTCCTTCAGTCATGGCCACCAATTTAAGCTTATTGGTGGCTTTGTATTTCCATAACTGACTTGGTTGGGAATCTCTTGGCAGTGTTTAATGTGGATTTATTAAGTTATATACAGTAGTATTTGTGCATGTTAAAAAGCTCTTTTATTTTCATTCAACAATGTATTAAGTGTAATATTCGACCACAGGGGATCTTTTCTAATCTTTCCTTATATTTTTCCTACTGGAGACATTTGTTGATGGATTTACTAATGGTGGTCTAGAAAACAAATAAACATTTCCTTACAGAGCTGGACAGAAGCCATTGGAACAACAGTAGGCAAATGATCACGGGGATCATAAGAAGCATAACCATATACACTTAAACGTTCTTGTCACCCTTTCTAAGTGCTTAGTAATTTTAATGTTCAGAACTGAGCAGGGATGTATGTGATAACCCTGGTGCGAATTTGTGTCAACCGATCCATAATCAGACTTGCCTTAAAGGTAGGTAGTTAAAGCTGTACTTTCTTTGACCTGCACTGATAGCTTACTCCACAGACTGGGATTGTAATGAATTAAGAAGATGTCCCTCCAGTGAGTCGTGTTTACTTGTTGATATAGATTTAAGTCCCTAATGTGGGTGTTTGCAGAACTGGTTTTTGCAAAGAAATAGGATATCAAACAAGACTGGGTCTTTTATGTCTCAAAACGTGAGACACAAATCAATTCAGTGCAATCAATAGGCTACTGATTATACATTCAGTTATGCTTCTGTCTTAGGATATATAAAGGATAAATCCTTATCCTTTATGTATCCTAAATCCTAAAATCCTAAATAAGTCCTTCAATTTTCTTGGTTAGAAACTTTTGGGTCTTTCCATTTGAGCGTTATAATTGAATTTGAGTCTGCTAAGGAAACGGCACATCAGTAACATGAATTATTTGGATCTTGAGGATACTCCCTTGAAAATTAACTGGGACAGATAGAAATATTTCCTAACTGTGGTGGAAGCATGATCAAATGAGAGTGCTTTCCACATAATTACCCATGTCTCTCTCGTGACTTTGTCCAAATTTTATAGCATGTGATGTGGGAGTAGCTTTTTTGCCGAATGCTACTATGGCTGCACTTTTTTTGCATTTATCTTTTTTTAAACAAGAAACATCTTTATTAAATTATCATGTATTCCATTGGCAATCTTACATTTATATAAATGAAAATAAACCATACCAACTCAATCTCATTTGCAAACATTATACATTATAAACCATGCGGACACAACTGTAACTGCAAACATTATACATCACTTATAATATATCCAGTCATTGTCAGTCAAACATTACACAGCTCATTCAGTTCCTGCCTTCCTTTAAACCTCATTCCTCTCCTGCATGTAATTTGCTGCTACCCTTTTCTAAAGATCCCAGTTCCAGCCTTTTTATCTATTTTACTATCTTTGCTACTTCTAGTAAAGTTGGTTTAGACTTTGATTTCCATTTTCTAGTAATTGCTTTCTTGTCAGCCATTATAATTAGACTCAGCAAGGCCTTACTATGTCTAGGCAATTCTGATTCTGTATCATAACTCAAAAAAAAATTTCCTTAGTTACACCAATTTGTTCACCCGGTATCTCTGACACAGCAGGCACCAGGGAATCTTTAAAGTCTGCCAGGGTTGGGAGGGTGGCCTAATGGTTAAGGTGTTTGCCTTACAAACACAAGGTGCAGGGTTTGAGTCTCACAAGGGATACCTGGCTAGGCTTAAAATGGCTCGCAAGGGTAGTTAGCTTAGTACTAATCTATGAATCTATGAAACTCATTATACTCCCAGAAAATATGTTCCCAATTACCTCTTTCTTCCCCATCACACCTTCAACATTTGCTGTCTACCTAAGGAAACATTCTTTAGAGTCTACTTAAGGTATAAAAATACCAATGTAAACACTTCCAAGCAAAGATCCTAAATCTTCAAGACTGTGTGGGATATTTCGAAGACATACAAATATCCCCCCTATTTGTTTCTTTGGGAAATGCTTATCCCGTCTCTCTTCCTGATCCTTTCTAACCTCTTCTGATTGATTCTTATAGTGATCATGCAATATTTTAAATGCTCTTCTGATTATTCCTTTCTTAATGGCAACATCTGTTCTAGATTCTACTAAAAACTCCACCAGTGATGGTCTGTCATTTAGTACCCCCCTAGTTCTTTCTCTTTGCCTCTACTCTGATGTCAGTCCTTGATAGGGAAGACAATCTCTAAACTGCAATCCAAATAAGTTCTTGGAGTCTTCCCATTCTATTACCTTTCCCTCTCTAATTATTTGCTCCCAGTACATTGGTTCTTTTGTCAGTTTTCTCTAATAAATTCCAGCCCCTCTTGCCCATTGTCTGTATCCCTAATTGCAGTCATCCCTATCTCCTTTCTCCAATCCCGTGTTGGTTTAGTTCTTAGAATACTTTCTACTACTTTATGGTTATAATATTCTGCATGATTATTTTTATTCCCCTTAAAGGCCTGCATCCAAAATCCCAGTCTGTCCTATTTCTTGACATTCCTCCCCTGTTTCATCATCATCTCTTTCCACTTTGAATTATAGTTTTCTGTTTGTGCTCTGTATAGGAGCCTTAATTGTGTTGCTCTGAAATACCCCTTCCAATCAGGTAATCTCAATCTGCCCTATTCTATTGGAAAAATAAGATTATCCCACTTGACTCTTGCCATCTCCGCCCCCCCCCCCCAATAAAACCCTACAGCTCTTTATTAATTGCTATCCACAACTTCTCCTCTGGTTGATAAAAATATTTCTGATCTCTCTATAAGTCTAAAGGGACTAAAACATTTAACTGCTTATATCTTACTAGAGATATCCATATAACATAGCTAAAGTTTTCTCATATTTTGTGTTATCTTTTGTTTAGTCCTTAGCTGCCACATCAGAATCATTTTTATTCCATACTCCTAAATACTTCATTTTATCATGTCAACATAAGTATGCATATTGAGTTATCTTGAGATTGTTTTCTCAGTACACTGAACTGTTTAGTGTCAGTGGATGAGTGGATAACAGTGTCCAATTGTTTAGTATCAGTGGATGAGTGGATAACAGTGTCCAACTATTTAGTATCAGTGGATAAGTAGATAACCAAGCCCAGGTTGCAGTCATTAGGAAACTTGGCCAACCACATTTCTGGGATAAGTATTGGGATTTCTACAAATAAATGCCAAACAGAAGAGGACCCAACACTGATTCCTGTGTTACCCTACTAGCTACAACTTTATATGCTGTGAGGGTACTGGCAGCTTTTACAGCTGGGAATCGGTTAGATATTTAATTTATAGTCTAATGGACAATGTAGGGATTAACATGAAGTTTATCTAATTTTCTGATAATTCTAGAAAGAAATCTTAACCATGTCTAGGTAAGCAGTGTGCACTGAGTGACCATTGTCCACAGTCACTGTAACCTTTTCAAGAAGCTTATTTGGTTCAAAAGACAGGGTCTGCCCTTCATAAAACTGAAGTACTTGGGGTCTAGATCAGCTAAGTTCCCTGTGCCCACATTAACAAGTTTTGCATGATACATTCCATTGCTTTGCAAATAAGGCTGGTGAGGCTGATGGGCCTATAATTACCCAGGGTGAGGGGCTGCCCTTGTGTAGAAGAGTCACAGTGGATGTTCAACGTAAGATCATAATATATGGAGGCAAGGCATCCAATGACTGCTTGTTAATCTGTTTTGGGAAAAATCTAGAAGACTGCATGATTCTGAATAAGGATAGTTTTTGTATTACTAGAGAACAGGGCTATGTCATGATCTGATCTAATAAGGAAAGGATGATATGATAGTGGGATTGGATCAGGCTGCCACCTAACTTGTGATAACAATATTACATTTATTTTTGCTCTTAGTGGTTACCCATGAGCTACTCAAGCCTTTTGTTATTCAAAATAATGCAGGATGTGTATTATTGTTTCAGTTATTCCAGTCAATATTTGGGTAGGTGAAGTCCACTGATTTAATTGTTTTAACTTCTGTTTTGATGTTTATTGCCTTCTCAAGGAATATGTCATACTTATATGGAACCATGGACAGAGTATGATAGGATAAGAAGTGGAAGTCAATGTCTTTTAGATGTGTGAGGGCATGCAAAATTTTCTCTAAGGTTGGATTCAGTTTTCCTAATAACATGTGAACTATGTTGGAAAAAGAAATCCTCACCCCTCTGTGACACTAAGCCATTGATAACATTAGGTGCAATGCACTGGACTCTGGATTCTGCTGGCTGAGCCCTTGAACCAGCTTGCTGTCACTACACACACCCACTCCCTCAAAAGATGAGAAAACCTCTAGATTGCTTAACTTACTGAAGAGGTTATGGCCATTGATGAAGACTACTTCACTTTACTGTACTTTTACAATGCTAGAGTGGAATATGAGTTAATTTCACTGTACATAAAAAAGACAATAAAGGGGCAACAGACTTTCTAAGTAGGTACCCTACAGAGACAATTGTTGAAGCAAGTTATTTTTCCTCTTTGTCTAGGTGGAATCCCAAGTGAAGACACAGCCTTAACTGGCAGCAGGAGGGCCGAAGAGAAGTTTATCATATCAGTCTGCATTTTCTCCAGCCAGAGGTGCAGGAAGATGTTGAAAGCTGAGGGGGGCAAGGTCCAGAGGGGCATGTAGTGACCTGAAAAGGGCATTTTTTTACTTTTGTCTTCTACTGTTAACTGTTATAAAAGATGTACACATATGATATATGTGTTGAATAGCTGCATATACGGCCAGCTGTTATTGCATTAAGAATAATTCATACAGATTTCATAGTAAAATTATAAATGAAACTACTGTCTGTTATCACCCCATTCCAAGTGTGGATGGGACATATACTTTCACCTGAGTGCCTGGCCTTTGAGTATACCATTCAGAAAGACTGCCTGTGTGCTAAAAACCTGAATGAATAACTGAAAGGAGTGCATAAGTTTTAACAGGCAACGTTAAACTCTGGTGTCTGTGTGTTATTTGGGCATTGCAACACTTAAGCTACACAGTGGTGAACAACAATTACAATTGCTGTATGACATGGACTATGTGGTTTCAGTCTTTTTCCAGCCATAGTCCAGTCAGCCTAATGTACACTTTGTATTGTGAAAGTGGATATAGTGAAGACGTTGGCAATTTTAAAACTCAGAATAAAAATTATACGAGTTGTCAGCTGTATAGTCAGAAATAGACTAAAACCATAGTCCATGCTTCTGTTTCCTCTGATATGTCCTAGAGTGTTAGGAACAATAAATGCTGGCTTCTGAGTTTGTTTGAAACAACATACACATAAGCACAGCCACAGACTTTGCTACTTAAATCTGTATTATGAGTTTTCAGTCCAACTGTAGAAAATAATATTGAAATAAAATGCAAATCTGCATGTAATCATTTTGGGTTATAGAAGAGTACAGTTGTGCAGGAAAATTAACTATAATAGTAAATGTTCAAATGATCCCTGCAGCAATAGCCTAAGCTATATATTTTATATCCTGCAAAGCTGCAAAGCAACAGTGATCATCTGAACATCTACTGCCATAGTAAATTTATTTGCACAACTATACTGTGTTCTTCATATTGATCACTGCTGTCATAGCCTAAGCTGTATGGGTAGATTACCATAGCTTAGAACAACTGGGAGGTAGCAGAAGAAGGGTCCAGGAGCCCCTGGAAAACGGTCCACACAAAACTTGACCTAGACCTGTAGAAGGAATCTGGCTTGTTGTGCTTTGTAAAAGTATGTACAGAGAACAAAGTTGCTGCTTCTAGAATACTTCTATAATTCAACCCTTCCCAAAAAGCTGTACAGGAAACCAAGGCATGACAGAATATGGCTTGACCCTGCCTGGAATAGTTTTGTTGTGGTGGAAACAACAAAAGGTAATTGCCAGTGATATCCATTTGGAAATAGTATACTTTGACATAGGTTGTCTCTTCTCCTTACCTTAACAAGAAATTAACAAGTGAGCGAAGGTTCTGAAAAATGTTTCAAGATGGCACCTGGACTGTCTTTGGACATCCAAAGTATGAAGTATCTTGAACTCCTTCTTGTCAGGGCTCAGGGAATGACACAGGGATATGGATAGTTTGGCTTTAAGTAAATTTGAATGCCACTTTAAGCATAAAAGAAGGATTAGTTCTCAAGGAACCCTGTCCTGTGGAAAATGAAATAAGGTTGACCTACCATAAGAGCTTACAACTCAGCTATTCTTCTTGGATAGGTCAGACCAAGGAGTAAAACTCTTTTCTATCTTAAGAACCTTAAATCAACAAGAAGACTTGGTTCAAATAGAGCAGGTGTTAGCTTCTCTAACACAAAATTAATGTCCCAAGGAGGAGACACTGTTTTTCCTTGGGCATCTCTTATGTAAACCCCCCTTTAAAACATATTGACATGGGAATGCCTTGAAAAAGGGGGATCCATGGGCAGATATGCTGAACTGGCAAACAAATGAACATTGAAAGAGGAGTAAGACAGGCAATTAGAAAAGCAACTCACAAAAATATAGTAAAGCAAGTGAAACACTACTCTGAATGGGTTCAGGTTATGTTTTTGCTACCAACTAGAAACCTTTTTCCATTTGCCAATATATGATTTTCTAGTAGAGGGCGTTCTTGCTCCCATTGGCACCTCCTGCACATCCTCAGTAAACAAGTACCTAAAAGGTACTAAGACCCTAAAATCCAGGCAGTACACAATGTCCCTGTTCTTTTTTTAAGCAAGAAATATTTTTATTAAATTATCACTTATGACATAGGCAATCATACATTTATATAAATGAAAACAAAAATTATTGACATATTTTAAGTTGCAAACATTATCCATCACTTATAATTTATCCAGTCATTGTCAGTCAAACATTACAAAGTTCATTCAGTTCCTGCATTCTCTTAAACCTCATTTCTCCTTCAAAACATTATACTACATATATTGTTCCTACTCTTCCTTTTTTCCATGTAATTTGCTCCTATCCTTTTCTAAAGCTCCTACTTCCAGTTGTTTTATCTGTTATATGATTACTAATTCTAGTACAGTTGGTTTAGACCAGTAAATGTTTTTATGGTAGCCACCAAAATTAAACTCAGCAAGGTCTTACTTTGTTTAGGCAATTCTGATTCTGTATCACAGATTAAAAAAATAATGTCCTTAGTTACACCAATTTGCTCACCCAGTATTTCTTATAAAGTAATCTGCAAGGAACTTTTAAAGTCTGCCAATTCATTACAATCTGAAAAAAATATGGTCCCAATTACCTCTTTCATCTCTCCTCTCATATGACTAGAACCAGTCTATAAGGAAACTTGTGGTGATTGCCCCTGGCCAATTCCAAAAGAAGGGATAAACACTGTTGCCTAGGTCAGAAGGGAGTCACCACAATGATTTTGGGGGATTCCTTCTGAATCTTTACAATTACCTTGAATATAAACACAAAAAGAAAAATCCAGCAAAGCTAGACTTTCCACAGTGTGATACCCTGAACCTCTTGTATCAGAGGCAACATGGGATATATGCAAATTAAATTATTCTTTAAGGATATCAAGTGTTTCAGCTAAATGGCAATTCTGAATGTCCATGACTGTTTCTTTTACTTTTACATTTATTTATAGACAATTTCAGGCCAATAAAGCCAAACCCTCTAGCTGTGGACATGCATGTTTCTGTCTTCTTATGGCATCATCAGCACAGCATAAGAGGAATGTTTGATTTTTGGAAACACAGGGTTGTTGTACCCAACTGACATCCATAAACATTAGGGTATCTACAAAATAACAAACTAAAACAATAAGTAAAAAAGTCACACCGGAAAACCAACTGGTTCAAAACACAAAAAGAAAAATTTAGCAAAGCTAGACTTTCCACTGTGTGATACCTTAAACCTCTTGCATCAGAGGCAACATAGGATATATGCAAATTACCCTTTAAGGATATCAAGTGTTTCAGCTAAATGGCAATTCTGAATGTCCATGACTGTTTCTTTTACTTTTACTAATGTTTATGGATATCAGTTGAGTATGACAACCCTGTGTTTCCAAAAGTCAAACATTTGTCTTATGCTGTGCTGATGTTGCCATAAGAAGGCAGAAACATGCATGTCTACAACTAGAGGGTTTGGCTTTATTGGCCAGAAACTGTCCATAAATAGACATAAAAGAAAAAGTCATGGACATTCAGAATTGCCATTTAGCTGAAACACTTGTTATCCTTAAAGGGTAATTTGCATATATCCCATGTTGGCTTTGATACAAGAGGTTTAAGGTATCACACAGTGGAAAGTCTAGCTTTGCTGGATTTTTCTTTTTGTGTTTTAAACCAGTTGCTTTTCCTGTGTGACCTTTTTACTCATTGTTTTAGTTTGTTATTTGGGATATTTTGTAGCTGCCCTAATGTTTATGGATATCAATTGGGTACGACAACCCTGTGTTTCCAAAAGTCAAACATTCCTCTAATGCTATGCTGATGATGGCATAAGAAGGCAGAAACATTTATGTCCACAGCTAGATAGCTTGGCTTTATTGGCCTAAAATTGTCCATAAATAGACTTAAAAGTAAAAGTAAAAAAAGTCATGGACATTCAAAATTGTCATTTAGCTGAAACACTTGATATCCTTAAAGGGTAATTTGCATATATCCCATGTTGCCTCTGATACAAGAGGTTTAAGGTATCACACAATGGAAGACTAGCTTTGCTACATTGCACACGCTTCCTCTTTTTCTGATGTCCCTTTTCTCTGGCACAGCTTTCTTTATTTAAAAAATATCTGGCAGGATGAACAGGCTCAGTTCATGACTTTATTTAAAGTGTGTGGGGGGACACTCACCCTCCTCACCCTATGGTTCTGGCAACTTACCTCCAACATAGAATAGTTTATGCTTATATGTGGACTGTGGCAAGCTCAGTATCATAAAAGAAGTTGAAACCTCCTAAATTAACCGAGGATATCTTTAATCCTAGCCACAGGAAGAGGAATTCTGTCTGATATGCTTATTAATCCATCCCTCAAAAATAAGAATAACATTGGGACTACCCAATCACATAATGTCACAGTTTGGAGTACCCTGTATTTTCCATTTTAACTAACCTCACTATTAGTACCCACCCTTTATGGAAGAATATTATTATCAGTTGTCACAAACTGGACTTCTTTGTTTTTTACCTTGAACTGAATTTGTAGAAAGCAACAGTACACTGATATTTGTTTTGTGTGCTTTGAACCCAAGGTCAGGATCCCCTTCCCACCCACTTGTCCATTTTTCTCCCAAGAGGTAAGATCTCTACAGCCCACACATTCTCTTGAGGGTGTAAGGATTGATGGGTGGCAGTAGTGCTGTCATCCTGCTTTAGGGGTTGGGTTTTCTCTTTAAGAAAGATATATATATATATATATATATATATATATATATATATATATATATATATATATAGAGAGAGAGAGAGAGAGAGTGCATGCCCACTGCACTCTTTAAGATTCAGTGTCCATGTTTTAAGTGATAACTAAGAAATATAGGAACACAACCACAAGCCAACATGAAAATTTGTAATGAAAGCCTTACAAGCTGACGAACAACTGCTTGGTGAAAGCCTACAGAATTCTTAGATTCTGAAATATTCATGGGAAAGGAACACAAATTCTAGATCTGTTTTATGATGGAAGCGACTACTTTAAGGTTGCAGCTTCCAAATCTTACTTAAAAAAAATCGGAGATCAAATATTGATAAGAAGAAACACAGACTCTTTCTCCTGCAAGACAAATACAATAACTGAGTTGATGTAATATGGCTTAAACAGATAAGTTTTTCATAGCCCAAGCTATCATGCACATTAGTGAAATGGTCAGCATC